>NC_046361.1:15205687-15508309 GCF_011125445.2 Fundulus heteroclitus
CTTCCTTGAAGCCCAGTGATGATGTAAATGTGTTTTTGTTTTATCTACAGTGAAAAACATGCTATTTATAAGTTGTCTCTCCTCCTTTAATTACTATTATAATTTAGCAAACATTCAATTCAATTTTATTTATATAGTGCCATTTCACAACACATGTCATCTCATGGTGCTTTGCAGAGTCAAATTCAATCAAATCATCCAGACAGATCGGTCAAAAAGTTTCCTATGTAAGGAAACCCAGCAGATTGCATCAAGTCTTGACAAGCAGCATTCACTCGTCCTGAAAGAGCGTAGAGCCACAGTAGACAGTCGTCTGCATTGTTGATTGACTTTGCAGCAATCCCTCATACTGAACATGCATGAAGTGACAGTGGAGATAAAAACTCCACTTTAACAGGAAGGAAAACCTCCAGCAGAACCAGGTTCAGTGTGAACGGCCATCTGCCACAGCGACTGGGGGTTAGAGAAGACAGAGCAGAGACACAAAAAGCACAGAAGCACACATTGATCCAGGAATCCTTTCTATGTTATATGGTAATAGCAGGTGATCTGCCTCCCCTGGATGGTGTCACAGCCGGGCTGCAGCTAGAGTGGAGGTAGAGAGAGTCATGGGTTGTCACACATGTTGTTTTGGTCCACAGACAGTGCTCGACAACAAATTTCGATTATTGCTCCTTTAAGGAAAACATCCACTTGTGGCGCTATTGTTAAATATTGCATGGAGAATATTGATCATGATTTAACCCCATTTTTCCATCACTGCAACCTCTGCAACATTGTCTGTCAGCTTTAGACTATCAGCCACTAAACATATCCATATGGTGTGAATATCTGAATGCATGGCACTTGAAATATGATATTCAGTCAAACATTGCAAACAACTACTCCTCTGTGATTGCAATGTTGCAAACAATCATATTGTGTTGACAATTGATAGTCATTGTATTTTGTATGATTAATAATGATACAGTGGCCAACATATATCGAGTAATTTTAAACAAGAAAACCCCAAAGTGGATATTTAACAGTTGCATCATATAGTGGGAGTGGTGGCATAGTGGTTAGGGAGACAGGCGTTTGCGTCTTGGAGAGGCCACAAAGGTCACTGGTCTGTCACTCTGGGTCCCTGAGGAAGACCCTTTCCCACAGATTGCTCCCTATGCAGCACTCAGCTTGGCAGCACACTGCTCCCTAAGGGATTGGTTAAATGCAGAGGCAAAAATGTCCCCTCTGTGGCACTATAAAGGGAAATATGTAATTGAAAATGTTACGCTGGAATTATTTTGATGTCTATGTGTTTTTAACTATAAAAAGAGTGTAGCCAGTTTAAAAAAAAATAAAAATGTAACTGTTGAAAAAACCGAATCCAAAGCAACTGGACTTTTTGTAATTCTTGAAGACACTGCACCCTGTTCCAGAGCTGTTCTTCAATTCTGAGTGGTTAGTGTGGAGTGGCCTGTTTTTTATGCTCATGGGTTAACTTCCCATGCAAACCACTGCGCTGCTCATCCCCCAGCTTGTTCTAAAGATTCTAAAGATGTATTTAGTCATGTTGCCTTTTTAAGCAGGGAATGTCTGTATATGTTTTGAAGAACATGCCGTCTACTAGTAACCTGACCCTAGCCAGATTGATATCGCTCCGCCTAGCTTCACTCACATCCATCTGGGACCTCTCCCATAGAGAGTGATTTCTCCAACCAATTTTATTGTCTAGCCAATCAGGACGCAGGGCTGGCTTTTGTTGGTGGAAACGATGTTTTCGCCCTTCTTCCGACCGGATTTGGCAAGTTTTGTTTTCCTGGGTGCGCCCATGGCGGAGCGGTTAGCGCTAACCATGTTAGGAGGCCCTTAGTCCTCGACGCGGTCAGCCCGGGATCGACTCCGACCCGCGGCGCTTTGCCGCCTGTCTTCCCCCCTCTTCCTGTCAGCTCACTGTTAATAAAACACGTGCCACTAGAGCCGCAAACACATTAAAAAAAAAAAAATAAAATTTTTTTTCCCTTTGTCGCTCTCACAGCGTCACGGGTTAGCTTCGGTGTGATTGGTTGAAATAGCATGTCAATAAAAATGACAGACAAGTGGCTTATCCAATCATATGCAAGGATTTTTGATGAGGCCCAGCCTTTAAAAAAGGCAATTCCTATGGAGAGGTCCCTGATGGGTGCGAGTGGAGCTAGGCAGAGCGAAAAACATCTGGCTAGGGTCAGGTTAGTCTACTAGTGGCGTGGGAAATTACTAAAATTTTAGCATTGATAGTGTGTTGGGCACAGAAACCCGTTGTCATGTAGATGTGCTAACATAAATGGAACAACAATCTTGTTTATTTGGATTGTTGTCTTGTGCGCCGTGCCTTAGGCTTGCTACCTTGGCCACATGAACAAAAGGCGTAAATTGCCCTGAAAAATCTTTGGGAGGAGTGTCAGCGGTGTGTTGTGTCTGGGGCAAAGGTTGAAACATCAGTTCTCCTTCTCAGAATAAAAACTATATTTTCCATAGCTATGTCACAAGTAAAACTTAACATAGGACCAACGTTAGTTTTTTTTATTTTTTCAAAAGGTTAGAAAGCTCTACACCTTTTAAAACTAAATGCTATCTCTGCGGATATCAGGATGTTCTAACTAATATATGGGAGTCATGCTCTTATAATAAGTGTTTAACAATGTGCAAATGCGCAAAAACACTTAGTAACACAATGTAGCATAACATCAACATTTAATAAAAGAAATACAACAAGAAAAGAAGAAAAACAAGATATAAATCCTGCATCCAAATTATCACATAAAAACTTATGCTTTTGCATATTGCTTGCAGATCATTTACATTTTATTTAATTTGTACTTAAAGAGTTGTTACCTTCAAGGTAGCCACACATGTTAACTTTACTTCAGTGTGTCCTTTCTGTGAATGCTCCCCAACCATATTATTACAGCTAGTCAGTTGTGATACTACATACCTACAAAATAATGTATTTTCTTTTTGTTTTTGGAAAGAAATTTAACCGGCTGTAACATGTAGACTTGTAACATTCACCATCGACGTTCCTAATAATGCATTACGTCTCTGAAGTGTGTTGGGGCAGCGGCAGTTCATTAGACGGAAACATTGTGAAACACTCTTAGGTAAAAGCTAGAGTGCATGCGGAGGTGTGCATGCCTAGTGGTTGTTATATACTTGTGTCAAAATTAAAAGAGCAAGTTTTCCAAACAAGTTACACCTGTTCTGTTTAACTATAGATGTTCTGATTGTCAAAAATGTAAAAAAAATATAGATCTTAAAAATGGATACAGGAGACAACACACAGCTCTACATCAAATATAGCCATCACGTCCACTCTTACCACCTGGATGAACGCCAATCTGCTCCAGCTAAATATATAAAAAACAGAAGCTGTTCTATTTGCCACCCCGCATAAGGTTCACTCATCATCTATTTCTGCCATAATCTTATACGGTCACCGATCTTGGTGTAAGATTCGACTCTAAACCTGTATGAGAAACTCCAAACAAACACCTTTGTAAGACCTCCTTCTTTCCTCTCAAAAACATCTCCAAACGCAGTCTATTACGCTCCATTTGTCATGCTGAAAAACGTGTTTATGCTTTATTTCCTCAAAACCTAAGTACTGCAACACACTTTTTTTTACGGTATTTCATCCAAACACATTCAAAAACTTCAGTATATACAAAATAATTTAGCCCATATCCTGATGAAACAAAGCAAACATAAATCTACATCACCCCCAATGCTTGAATCCCTCCACTGGCTTCCCATCTCTCTAGGCATTAAATACAAGGTTTCCTTACTCACCCACCAATCCGTCTATGGCAGTGCTCTATACGACCTTAAAGAGCTGCCCACTGCTTAGACATCAACACGGTTCCTCTATTCTACTAATTCCTACAGACTCTATCCTCCCAGCACACCATGGGCAACAGGGCCCTCGGCTCTGCTGCACCTCATCTGTGGAACACCCTCCCCGACAGTCCTAGGATACCACAGGCTACAGTAAGTTGTAAGGAATGACTGAAAACCTTCCGCTATAAAAGATTTTACAGTGATTAAATGTGTTTTTCAGTTTCAGTTTTCAGCTTTTAGTTATTGCTCTGTTTTCAAGTTGTTTTTATGTTGTAACACTTTTGAGATTAAAAAAAGTACATTTAATACAAATAAATTATTATCATCATAATTATCATCATCATCATCATCATCATCGTCATCATCTATTATTATTATTATTATTATTATTATTGTTATTATTATAAGAGGTGAGAGTTGGCATCATGATAAATTGTGATGCAAAGATACATCCACTCCTAAGGTTGCTCCACAGTCTCCGATTAACCAAATATAAATGTTTGTGGACTTTAAGGGAACTTGAGAGGGTTAAATGAGTATTTCTATGGAGAAGATCCTTTGCTGAGAGTCAAATTGGCCACCTACATGAGTGAACAGTTCTAATTGATACAGAAACACAAACATCAGAGAGTGACTGGTACCAGCCAATTTTCTGCTACATTGACAAATTCATTAAGATATTAAAACGGAGATGTAAAAATATTTTCTACAACATTTTGAAACCTACTTGAGATTGAATGCAGGCTTTAAGAGAGGAACTTAGAGCTAGCCTTTCAGTGGATAACAGGAAGGGCAGACACAGTACATTAAAGGTATTCTGCTTTGTCCTTTTGAACTTTCAATGTCTGTCTGTTACAGAACATGCTAGATTTGGAAGGGATAGCTGATTTCTGGATCCAAATTCTCCAGAATATAGACATAAACACTGCAGCTCTGTAAAGCCAGACACACTCACCATGATAGCTGTTAAAATGCCGAACTGTTTGCTCATTAAAATAAATAACTAAAGAGAAGTTACAAGTTTAAATAGAAAGTATGGTTAGTGTGTTTGTTGTTTTATTAGTACAAGAGAAAACTACAACTGATAATGTATCGTAGTGCTTTTATCACCCGTGTCATATAGACCTTCAGCCATCAGACCCAGACGGGTCAAAATGTTGTCCGAAGAAGACCTTATTGCTGTATCGTCTTTCACATTACAGTCTTTCACGCGGGCATTCTGGACTTGCTGGTCCTCTACGTTACCCATCACTTTCGTACCCTTGCTCTTGGCGCATCTAATTGAAAGCGAATTTGAGGTAAAGAGAGTTCCGTTTCTTCACTAATCCTTCCACTGGGGAGGCTCACATGGTCTCAATTACCCCCCACCCCACCCTAGAACACTGGGTCTCCTCTCTCTGCTCTCTATCCATCTGCCTGGCCCGCTTCTCTGCCAATGCACTGGCCCAGGCCCTTTTCAGCAGTTTATGTTATTAAGCACATACTGCTGAGTTCCTGTCCTTGACAGGGGCCTGGAGATGTTATCTCCCCTGCCGCCGTATACAGTTTCCAAAAAAATATCCCATAAATTAGATTGGGATTGGCAATTCGGAATACAGAGGTGGAGGCTGTGGTGGTCAGGGATTGGCTTGGGGGTAGAGGGTGTGGAGGGAGAGCTAAAGCTATGTACACTGTATTAGCAAAGAAGAATCCCCATGTGTTTACACTGGATGGAGAACTTCTAGGAGGTATGTCACTGGCAAACTGAAGGTGATCTGAAGAGAGTGGAGGGTGTTTAAGCGCTTTGGGATAAGGTGAGGAAGAGAGCCAAATCCTGCTGCATAGAGGCTCTTTTTGGAATTTGAGTTAGATCTCTAGTCTGAAAAGAGTTAGACTGGGCATTTATTGGGCTTGAGGGATTTTGCACGATGATATGCATGCATCCCCCTCCTATAATTAAACAAGGCTGTATTTGGACAAGTTACTTTTCAAGTCCAGGACAGCTCTGTCAATCCTCAGAGCATGAAGAAAGTCTTGAGCCAAGACATCCGTGGCCAATTACATTAGGTGGAACCTGTGAGGTCTTCAAACAATGGGCTCTCAGAGGATCTGCAATAATACAAACATGGCCCTTGACACACAACCGCAGCACTTCAAACAGCTCTTATGGATCTAAGCTGCAGTGGGTAAAGACATAATAGCAATCACAAACTAATGTGATTGCTATTATGGCCAAAAAACTACAAAAGTGCATGGTCATTTAGAGCTTTGCACGAGATAATAATAATTGGGTAAAAGGGTGGGAAAAAAACTTATTTGTTAAAACTGATGCTTTTGTAATATCAGACAATACATCCTTAAAGGGTAACTAATCCCCAAATTATTTTTTTTTTTGCTAATAAATTGTATTGAAGTCTTATAATGCTGTCTACATGTCCCAATCATTATTTTTGACAAATTAATGCACATTTGGTAAAATCCTACTTTTGTGTCTAAAACAGTCTGTGTGACGCCTCCGTCATGTTTAATAAATGTGCTGCATTTGAATTTTGAATCAGTATTGGTATTGGCTCAAAAGATATTGAAGAAAAACAGTGGGATATAAAAGCAGCTCCATGCCTCAATGGTACATGCCTCTGTAGCAAGTTGGAGTTGGAATAGGGAGCTTCGCGATTCTTCTATCAGGTTAGCAAATCATTAGCTTAGCATCCAGTTAGTTTATTTAGCATTTATTTACCTTTTCTAGCTGCCAAGACCACGACGGACCCTCACCTCCCGCATGGTCCCTGGTCCTCCGGGCACCGCCTCCTTTAGGCACAGTTTCCAGATATTAAAGGTAGGCAGAGGAAGGCTCTGGTACAGAGTTGAGTTACACTTTAAGATCTTAAATACTTGGTCTCATCAACTTAACTCTTTTAAACATGCATTAGTCCCTGAATCTAAACCCCTTCTAAATCCCCTCTATCACAGTAAACCTTGACTGTTTATTCCAAGAACTCATGTGGTTTGTTCTCTTGGCTAAAATGTAAAAAAAAAGAAAAAAAAACAACACAAATTTTTTTGTCATTAAGACATTCAGAATTACTGGAATATGGATAGTTTTTTAGATATATAGCTACAAGGTGCCATGACAATCTTGTCAGTAACAACCACAGTTAAGCTGTGCCTCAGGGTTAAGAAGCTAAGCTTGCTAGCGACTTTGGCATAGCTGCTGTCTGTATAATGGGGCAGACGATGCCAAATACTGCTATTAGTTTTGCAAACTAAGTTTAAAATTGTTTCAGAGCTAGAAATAAGTAAAGGCACAATGTACAGAATGCTAGAAATACATAGATTTCGTAAAATCGATGTTAACGCATTGGGATGTAAACCTTTCTCTGACAACCACAGCTATAGTCCCTCCAAAATTTCAACGACTAAAGTTGACCACATCGTTTAATAACTAGCATCAATTTGGAATGTATGTAATCAACTAGAAATCTGTGAAGTGGATTGAATGTACTTACATATTTTTTGGGGAGTGCCTTGACACGATATTTGTTGTCATTTGGCACAATATAAATCCATGGAATTTAATTAAATTGAACTTTGCAGTTTGACTTTAGCAATAGTCATGTGACTCATCAAAAAGACATTAACTTGGTCTGAAAATGAACAGGTTCACACACTAAAATCAAGTTCTACATCAATCAATTGACACCATGGTTTGTAAGCGATGTAACTTTATTTTGTTTTCAGTAATATGGAGCATATTCAGTGAAGTTTAAGTGAGCATTAGAAGAAAGGGGGAAACTGGGGCACTGGATATGGGTCAAGAGTTCAGCCCTAACTTGCATGGCTAATGTGGCACACTGTCCTTAAATTAGAACTGACCTCCCTCGCCAGCCTGCAGCAGTTTAAAAGCCAAAGCAAACTTTTAAAGACAGAGCAACCTGCATGTTCCAGTTTAGGACGGTCGTGGGGTTAAAAAAAAAAAAAAAAATCCAACTAACATATGTTGGTACAGTTTAGATTTAGTAAAAGGTCTGTGAAAAAAAAATGTTGTAAAGCTTTGGGATGTCAAAAAAATTGAAACATAAGACAGAACAACAGGAATGAACAGCTACTCTGGCCTGCAGTTTTATAGAAGGAAAAAGTCTATAAATGACGGGTTTTCCAAAAGTTTGGAGGGTCATTGTTAAATAAACACTTTAGCTCTGGTAACAACCTCCAGTATTAAAGTGAGAACAACATACTGACTTAAACAAGCAAAAAGGCTGGAAAGAATTATGTTTTGGGGCTATGTTTTTAGAGTTTTCCACATTTACCACAATTAACAACGTTACATGTGGAGAAACATTCAGAAGCTACAGAGCATTATAAAAGGCTTTGTAACATTACATTGCCTGTTATATTTTCTATTTGTGTTTCCCATTAGTGTATTGAGGTTAGGAGAATAAATCTGCAATTTGGTAAAGGATTGCATGATGACTAAACATTAGCATTATTTTGTACCACTGATATTTTTACAAAATAAGAGATTACACTAAAACACCAGTCATAAAAAGCACATATAAACTTGTACCAAATCTTTAAATCTTAAAAGTTACTTATGTAATTACATTGCCTGAAATATTGTTACACATGCACAGCTGGACTGCTTAAGAAATTACAAGTAGATACCTTCAGGTGCAACAAATATAGTGCAAAACCTTTTTATCTGATGCTGATGACAATATCACTTTACCCAAAAAACCTATTGCAAACACTTGCTGGGCCTCCAATTAAAATTGACTAATCATTTAAACCCCATACAGTAAGGCTCTTTTTGCCTTTAATATATTTGGTGACACTTGTTTAATGCAGCCTAAAATGTTTTAGAAAGTAAGGAGAGGATATTGTGGCAAAGTATTTAAGAAGCATCAAGCAAGTTGTTCCAATGCTCATACAGCAGTCTTCAGCTCTAACCAACTTAAAAAACAAAAACCTTGTTGTTGAGATGGACTTCAGTATGGATAAACTGCTATTTCTCAGGGGCAGAAAGACAATAATAATGTTTTTCTTATCCATCACAAGTCATGTGGTTATCGTAACATTCACTAATATTATTGCATAGTGCATGTTTTCCTAATATGATACTGCCCCACTGATAATACATAAACAATATTTAGACATGTTTGACACATTTTACTTTGGTGTCTGTGAGGGATGAGTTGTTGACTTGCAGAAAGTTTAACCTCTGGTCGTACATACATGTAAATATTAGCACGGAGTAAGCAGACCTCTAAACATTGATTTAAAACATTGAACCATCCATAACACAAAAATCTGATTTAAAACAAAACAAATCCAATAACGCAAGAAGAATTTGTTAAATTAAATGATAAAACATTTGATATTAAAAATGTACAAGCTCTGAATCCTTGCTGCTGTTTTCCCACCACACATACACACCCATCGGATGCAGCAGGGTCAATGTGTTTTTGATTTTATTTTCCTGATTCCTATAAAATGCACAATGCTGAACGGGTGTTGCGCTGGAGTTAAAATGGAGCCCTTGATGATAGAGTACCAATTCCTGATGTGGACCCGTGTTTGTCTGTTATACACTCTGAAACATGTGGTTTTAGTTACAGAATGTTTTACTGCTCAACAACGTTTCTGCCTTGGAGCTCGGCACATTGCATAAAGACTACTTTGTCCCCTGATGCCCACACGGGGAGAGGCTGCCTTCAGTGTGCACATGCACACAAACATGCATTCGTCTCAGATGATGACAACTGCAAACCAATTGAGTCAATTTTGATAGAGGTGCAATTTTCCCCTAGACTGTGGAATATAAAGCCTGGACTAGCAAGCTGTATCCCTTCTCAAAGAGCAAAACAGAGAGGTGAATGTTAATATTTTTTAAAGTCCATCTGCACTATGACGTTATTCAGCTCGGATTGTCTGCTTGCACGTCTGCTACCCTAGCACAGCCACAAGACATAATATAAAAATATACCCTGGAATAGGATGGATAACTGAATTAATTTAAAGGCAGAGTTACTACCATCAATCCCTAAGTGTAGAGTTGAAACCAATAAAGAGGGCCTTATATAGCAATACTTTTAACTAATTTCACTATAGAATAAGAATCGTAACATTCTCACAAAGACTTTGTGCACCAAGCCAAGCACAGGAAAGCAACTGTCAAATGTGTGACCAGTGCTGGGTACAAAATTTGATTTACCATAAGTTGCAAGTGTAAAATGGGCACAAGGTAAACATGATGCCAGTATTAGTCCTGTGATGTGTTAGGGACCATCAGCATTCAAAGCATAAGTTAGGGGTGTCCAATGTGGGCCACAGGGGGCATTTTCTGGACCCTGACCATAAGTCAAGAAGGGTACAAATGTAGCCCTATAGAATTTTTTTTAGGGTGGCAGATTAAGAATCTAAATAAAATGTTCGTAAAATGGGGACCTTTAAGTGCAACACAAATTATTCATCTTTTATTAAACATAATTTTTCATTTAATTTTCAGTTCATAAGAAGTAGGACAACATTTCACCAACATTTAGTCCAAAGCAGATTTAGATGCACATATTCATTGACCTTTGCTAAATATAGGAAGCATTTTTAAACAAGGGGCAACCCATATGCCGTTGTTGTTGCTGAGCATTGACAAAAAAATATATAAAAAAGCTATAGACCAACAGCTAATAAAATTATATACCTTTATTTCAATAAGGCAAAGGTGTGAGGAGCAGAGATCAGTAGTGTAGGACAAAATTGTGCTCAAGTCAGAGTAGCACTACTTCAATAGATTTTTACTCAAGTAGAAGTAAGAAGTCATCCAAAAAACTACTCAAGGAAGAGTAAAAAAGAATTTTGATTACAGATGTCAAGACATATTGGTTATAAAGTTTTCTATCTAAGCATATTGCATATTTCTACCCAGCATATTGCATCAAGTCATAGACTTACAGCATTTACTCTTCCTGGATGCGTGTAGCCACAGTGGACAACATTAAAACAATGAAGATGTAGGACTGATTGTAGGACTGATTTATGTCTTGGTCAATTTTTGGTTAGAACTTGTTTGTTCTTCATTCAGTCAAGTAAACAAACTAAGGTGGGCAGAGTAGCCAGAAACTAGTCAAGGAAGAATAAACTTAGCTCAAAATAGTGTTTCACAGGTAGAAGCAAAAAGTATGGTGTAGTAAAATAATCCTAGAAGTAATTTACAGTTGTACTTAGTAAACCACAATCCACCTATAAATCACTTTGTCAAGACGGTGAATTGTTTTCTAACTTTGCAAACTGTTTTCATACAGTTTTATTTATATAAAAACCTACATTATTGTGACTCACCATTCATATTCTGCAGACGAATAGCATCTTTGTTTCGCAGACGCAGTAAAAACATTGTTGCATGGTTCTGTATGCAAAGTGAGGAAACTTTGGTCACCCAAAAGTCAGCATCAGGAAAGACCAGTGCTGCCTGCCGTTTCACAGTGACATGTGGCACACAGAGCTGCCACTAGAGCAGGAAAACCCAACTGCCACTGTTCAGATAGTTGGATGTTTGTTACGTGGCAAACAGGCAGGAGACCTGATATTCAAGCCAGACAGAGTGGTGGGTTTAAAATGTTTATAATTAAAACTCAGGATGACAACAAGAGATCCTCTGCAGGAGCAATAAGGAATCCTGGCAGAGAAGAGAACTGGTAACTCACTGCAGATGAAACAGACAGAATAGCTGGAGCTTAGTCCGAGTCCATAGAACAAGCTTGGGTCATGCACGGGAGGTCCGGACGGACAAAAGCAGACAGATTTAAGGGGCAAAGAAAGGTTCGTAGTTGCGGGAATAAGTTGACAAAGAGGCAAAAGCTCAGGTAGATGTCCGAGAAGGGCTTGACATGGCAGGAAAATACAGAAAACGAGGTTGTGGACGAGGGAGATAACCGGCATGAAAAACTCTGGACATCTACACGCCGGAAGTGTTCAATAATCTGGCTTTGTCTTTCTGTCAGAGAAAGCTTATCATTGGGAAGAAAGAGATGTGTAGGAAAAGCTTACTTGAAGTGGCGGAGAGGTGGGCACGCAGGTATGGTCGATGAATTTGAATAACAACCGAAATCCAGAGGAGTAGCATGGTGACGACAGCAGACAGGCCAGGTTGTGAAAAGCTTACAGAACTTTGAAAACATTTAAGTCCTTAGTCAGCTTCAATCACTGTAGTTTAGATATTCTTTTAATCATTATCAAACAATTTCACAATACCTTTTTGTATTAAATATAATTAATAATGACTATCCAGTTAACTATCTCAGATGGGGGTTGAGATACTATAAGACTGACTTATTTATGTACATTAAAATAGTTTAACATACTTTAATTAATCAGCAATACATATAGGGGCCCTCACGTAGTCAATATTGTATCTGAATACTCCACACACTGGACAGTTTCTCAGTGCATTTATGTTTCGGGTATACATGTATACCCGAAACATAAATAAATATTGACAATTTTTTCTAATGCCTCTGGGAGGACCGGTCTGTCTCTGGTCACCATCAGTCACCGTTAGACCGACTGTCGGACTGTCCAACAACTGCCTGATAACAACGCCTCAGCCCCTGTTGCCACCATGTGTGCCCTCTGGTTTCTGTTCAACAAGTGTTGGCGCTTTGCCGCTGGAAAAACACAGACAAATGAGGCTGCTGTGAAGACCACTTACATCCCGCTAAAGCTTTCCTTAAGACAGTTGTCACACTCTGCGACTATCTTCCATCTTGGTCAAAATCTTTCATCGTGAGAGAAAATCTCTGGTCATGACCTTTGAGTTGGGGGTCCGTAATCGTCCAGTGTGACAGATTCACTGACCGCCCATTTAGCAATCTGTCCAAAGATGACCTGCGAAAAATGTCAAGCATTGTCTGAGATTTTCTGTAAAAGTAATGGTGTCTTGACTGCCGCTGCCACCGCCATCCTGTCCTCTTTTGCCCTAACATGAGTGCCTCTGCTGTCTTTCTCCTCCTCTTCCTCTTTTCAACATCCAACTCTAATAATAAGCACTTTAACAGCCGTAACTTGCTGTTCAGGTATTGATTGACTGATAGTATGTCTGCTGGGTTTGTCTGACGTGATTGCGCTGCACCAACAGGCAGTGCAGCCCGGCCTCTACCATTGTGCAGTGTGACAGGAAAATATCTGGCTCATGGAGCGTGACACATTTAAGTCCTGCATGATTGTTGAAATCTTCCTTTCTCAGTCATTAAACCTTAGATGCATTGAAATGTAAAACTTGGTTCATTGAACAAAAATCCCAGCACTTTTGATAAAACGGTCCTAAACTACGGTTTAAGTGATGATTTTGTTTCAAAACTGTAACGCTTACGATTTGGAAAACTTGTCGTGGCACCCATTAAAACTAGTAACTGTTGCAACCCTAATGGATACTTGATATGTATAGCTTGTGAGTTCATGTAGACATGAAACTTCAAGTTTGAATATTGAAATCTAATGTTTTCTGCTCTGATGTTGAAAAAATAGTGGACAAAAGTCAAGGGAGGGAGAAGGAAGAAATGAAATGTTACCTACATGACACCAGCCCTTCATCTTATTCCGTTTGCAATGATCTCTGAACAAAATATGATTGTGATCTCATATCTGAGAGAGGTAATTAGCACACCAAGGAAGATGGCGCGAAAGGATATGATCGAGTTAGGGGACGCCTGGCATGAACTAACTGCAGTCGTCCCTTGTTAGACTTTAACACGGCTCTTCAAAAACAAAGCAGTGCCCATTACCAGTTTTATGTGTCAGAGGCCTCTTTTATTCTTCCACCCTGGATATGTTACAATTTATTTGTATGCAGCAATTAAAATACAGTATTAAAAAACTGTATAAAAAGAAGTGGATATCTTTCACAACTTTTTGAAATAATTTGCTGATATTTTTAGGCTCTGTTAGATTTCATAACTGCTAATGTATAGTTACTTCAGGCCCATTTTGGTATTTTACTTATTCATTTACTCTGTATTCAATTTATTTTAACATCATTGTTTATTTGCAATTGACAGCTTAGCTGATTTATGAAACACTTTAAACAAGTATTCCTGTTCTTATAAAATAAATTTCACATTGATATTTAAGTTTCAAGAATTGTTAGAAGCAAGAAAAAAATGTAAGTGTTTCTAGTATTTATTTTCTCTTATTCTTGACATGAATCCAAGGTGTTTAAGCCTGTTAAATATATAAACTTCATTTCACTAAGAAATAAACCTTGATAGACATATTTTTAGATTCTGGATCAGCAATAATGCGAGTCAAAAGTTTTTACAATCCGGATTTGGTATGAATCCATAAAGGTGTATATATATATATATATATATATATATATATATATATATATATATATATATATATATATATATATATATATATATATATATACATACATATATATATATTTACAATAAATGCTTAAAATAGGTTATTAAACTGTTAAAAAGCAATGTTGCATGAAGACAACTGTGAAATATTTTTCCCGTATCTGAAGGAAGGCAAGAAATTCATGGAAAAGGAGCAAATCTAATATGGAAACCAGTGGCGGTTCTTGAGTAAACTGCACCCTGTGTGAGCTCCTCCTTTCAGCCCTCAGCTTTTTTTTTTTTTTTTTTTTTTTTTTGCTGCTCTCAATCTAACATAACAGAATGAAGTTCAAGTCTGACCAGTTAAAGTTTATATATATATATATATATATATATATATATATATATAGAGAGAGAGAGAGAGAGAGAGAGAGAGAGAGAGAGAGAGAGAGAGAGAGAGAAAGAAAGAGAGAGAGAGAGAGAGAGAGATGATTGATTACATGCAGTCTGAAGTCTCTAGAAAACCTGAAATAAACTATTTGTTTTGTGCTAAATTGGAAGCTGTAAATCAGATAACACTTCAGCATCTCTTTAGCCCACCAAAATGTTTTATTCTGCTACTTACACTGTTCAGAACACATCGGGGTGCCCAATCCTCACTGAAGGAGCATACAAACAAACAGAAAATTAGGTAAGGTTGAAATTGACATAACTTTTTTTCATATGTGACCATGCGGCCTCCTAACCAAATAGCAACCTAGGTGGTGGGCCACATCTGCCATAACCACTGAGATCCTTGACTCTCAGTCAGATGTACATCAAGAAAGAAATTACTCTCGGAAACCTTTGTTAAGCTCCACAGTGCAGAGTGAAATTCTCAAATGCCACTTAAAATTTTATTGTACAATAAAGAAGTGATTGTTAACCTTGTAAAAAGACAGAGGTGACCTCTCTGGGCTCTGAGACATCAGCAGTGGTCTGTCACTTATAGGAAACGTACCATTATGGTCGGTACCATGAAGATGAAGAGGACCAAACTTATAACAGCCAGCAAGAGTCCAAAAAACATAATCTGTTCTTCACTAGAAACAGTGACGTACACTTCTGTGATGCAGCATTGAAACTAAAACCAAGATTTAACTGGACCACAAACTGCTTTCTAAACAAGTTTTTTATTAGAATGGAAAGTATAAGAATGATAGCTCAGAAGTGATGGACATTTTAGGGCAGATTCATCTTAAATTAACAGAAATTCTCAGGTATTACAAGAACAAATGGCAATGTTGCAGAAAATGCAAAATATTTACTTTTTCATTTTACGTGCAACAACAATTTTTTTAATTTATATTTTCTAACCCACACTCTGACGCCAACAAAGTGTGTAACAGGCTTTACTAGGGCCTGGAGATGGTAACAGATGTGTGATGTTTAAAGCGGACTGAAAGAAAGCCAACCAGAAATTTTACAGAGTGCCAAAAACATCTCATCGTATCATAAAAAAAAGAGACTGAAAGGTTACATTTGTTTAACTTTACTGCTTGCTAGTTTCGGTGCATAGGCTGGAAACCTCACACATGCTGGCCTGCAACAATCAGACAGCCTTAGCTGCAACACGGGCTGTTTCATGTCAAACAGAATCTGGTCCATGAAGCAGACTTGAGCTCTTCTGACAAATCCACTTTCACGCACACATTGACACCGTCAGCCTGGCTGTTCTGCCTTTGACTGGAGTAGACACTGAACTAATATCACTTTGGTTGATTACAGAGTAAGGTAAACATCTGAATGCAATAGAAAGACATCAAAAACTCCTGAATATCAGCAGTAAACACCACTTTTTACAGTCAGGATAAATGGATGTTTTTAATATTAAAGGTTATTTAAAAACTATCTGTACTTTCGACATGAATTATGGTATGGGTTTTATGGTTGACTCAACCTGCTCTGCCACTGCTTTCAATGTTTATGAAGAATTGTAAGTCCAATAAGGCCATCTTGAAAGTGCCGGATGACTTTGTAAAAGCCACATGACAGTACTGTGTCGCCATCTTGTGGCAGAAAAACAACACATTGCTAAAACTGATCTGGACATGTTTCACAGCTGTGGTTTAAAATTTTGACCAATATCAAACAGAGTGAATAATTGTAAAATGAAAAAAAAAGAGTATATGCTTTTCAAATTCTCTTACAAATAAATATCTGAAAAGTCAACATGCACTTATATTCATACCCTTTTCCAGGGCCAGCAAATGCCTTTGGAAGCCACTTAATTAGTAAACAAAGTCTACGTGTGTGTTAATTCATCTCAATTTAAATATATCTGTTCGGAGAATGCCTTAGATTTTTGCTGGAGAACATTAGGGAACAAATAAAATCATGGAGAGAGAGGAACAGTCCAAACAAGTCAGGGGCAATGTTGTGGAGAAGTTTAACAATCTGTGCAGCACTGTTTAACCACCTGAAAATAAAAAAAGAGGCACAGCATCACCAGGCCGGACAAAAAGAGCATTGATTTAAACAATCTGCCTCTAGGCCTCGGGTAATCAGCTGTTCAAAAACAGTGAATTGCTTTAGACATAAATCTTCAATGATACTTTCTTGATTTGATTAGCAAGCTTATGGTACACATAGGAAGCTATAAGAAGTTCACGTGAAGCAATTATCATTATTATTGCTATATCAAATCAACATTATTAATCTTAATAGATCAAAACTAGAAAACAAAAATGGAGGGATTGATTTAAGTACAGTAATTTAGTTTAGAAAATGTCAACTCCACAGAATCATGCAGCTGTGGAGAGGACTTTGCAGCGTCTGGTGTAAATTTACGCTTTTAAAAACAGGTCCGTAAGCCTCGCCACTTACGTTATACACCCAGTGTATTTCTTCCTTAAGGTGACCAGATTTGATTTCTCTGATGAAAACCGGGGACGTCCCTGATTTTGTTAAGGACAGAATCTCTGCCTGGGGGTTGGTTTGTTTTGTCTAAACTGTAACGCCGACGGGTGGTGGGGAAGGTCCATTTGACAAAGCTCTATTACATCTGGACACCGGCAGGACCGGGTAAATACCTCTTGTTGCAATAAACTTTTTTACTCCATCATGATACACATAAATCGGGGACATTTCCGGGAACAGGTCATTCAAAGCGGGGTATGTCCCCAGTAATCGGGGGCATCTGGTCACTCTACTTAAGGGGCGGAGTGATACTTGGGAAGAATATGTGATGTGCCTTATGACATGTTTACATGTAGACAAAGACACCCATAGACATGTGAATTCACAGCACACCTTATAATTTGGTGCGCCTTGTAGTCCTAAAAATATGGTGATTTACATCATCTGTGAAGGGACTGCTATCTGTCTTTTTGACTCAAACATTTTTTCACATGCTAAGGACTATTTGCACACTTTAAGCTTCTCAGGAAGTGTTGTACAATCAAAACAAACAAAAGAGTATGTCTTGTTGTGTCTGCTTGTTATGTGTAATCTATTTGCAGTCTATGTGCAACATTTCATTTTGGTAACACATAATGGCAATAAAGAGTATTGATTCCTGACATAGTGGGCATTTCAAATATATTGTAAGGTATGAACATAAGAATAGGTCAATGCTGAAATAAAAGCTGGTAGAGGCTGGTAGAGGTTATAAAATACTTTAGACTGGGGCAGAGGTTCACCTTCCAGCAGGACTATGACGCTAAACAAACAGCCAGAGCTGTAATGTGATGTTTTAGCTCAAACTACATTTGTGATAAAATGAGTCACAATCAAGACCTAAATCACATTAAGAATTATTTCAAGGAATTAAAATTGCTGTTCACAATTGCTGTTCGTCTGATCTGACTGAGCTTCAGCTACTTTGCAAAGAAGAATGGGCAAAACTGTTCAATTCCTAGATGCACAAAGCTGGTACAGACATACTAGCATAAGTAGCTAATATTCAGGTTAGATACTGGATAGAAAATTGCATGATGATGAACTTTCACATTTCTGGATTTTTTTTCTTAACGTTAACCCTATATTGGGAGTCCTTCAGCACTTGTCAGCAGTCAGATCTAACAAAAGTAAATATTGCTTTCTGTGGCCACTAAGGTAAATTATAACATTTCCTCCCTAGAATAAGATGCCATGTATAAAATTTAAACAGCTAATTGGAATATTGCCAAATCTAAAATAATAATGTCAACACAATGCTACTAGAAAAAGTGTGAAATATAAGTTTGCTTTATTTTTATGCTTTCCTGTTTTGTTAATGGTAATTAACATGCAAATGAACGCTTGAAGCAAAACTGGGGCATTATGGTTCTCTGTTAATAATTACTCTGTAGGATCATGGTTAAAAATGAGATCTCTGTTGGTGGAAGACAAGACAGTAATTGGGGTTTGACTAAATAACTTGCAACACAGAATAATGCATCCAACAGTGGGAATAATAATAATCTCTGCTAATTATGTGTCTAGTCCCATGAGAGGCCGGTCTATGATGGATAAGTAGAATTAGCATAAATTAAAATGGATGTATAATTTTTTTCTACAGAAATAAACTATCATCAACTGTTGTCATAATTATTTATAGTTAATCCTTAACTATTTCTGTCATTAGATTATATTCAGTCTGCTCAGATTCCTTGATTCTCATTTCTGCTGTTTTTGACCCAATTTGTATTTGAAGCAGAAACACATTTCAGCCTTACACATGAACTACAACCAAACAAATTATTAGAATTACTTGGAGAATTTAAAATTAAAAACATAAATACAATCGGTAAAATTTGGTTGTACGTTACGTGTGGGATCATTGTCCACTTATATGTCAACATGCCAAAGTTTCACTCATCAGGCCCTAACTGTAAACTATAATAACATGGTTAAGGGTTTTCTGCAGCAAACCAGGAACCACCTAGCCTCAGGCCTTTCACAGACTTCAAGATGCTGGAAGACCACCATTGCTGCATGTTAAGTTCAGGATTTCAAAACTAAGAACAGACCAACTGTCAAGTGGTGGCAGAAACATCACAAGGACTTATTTTGCTGCCAGTGATACAGGTACATTTAATAAAGTAGGTAGAACAATAAAAAAGAGAAGGACTATTCCAAATTTTAAACCTTCATATCACGTTAACGGCTAGATGGTTGGAAAGTTGGACTTGATACTGAAGGATATATGTGTATATATATATATATATATATATATATATATATATATATATATATATATATATATATATATATATGAAATTTAAGAAAGAGTAGTCAGTCCTCCCAGAATTATGCCACTTTGGAAAACTAGATGCATAGACTGGAAGTGCACAATAAAATCAGATAAAAAAAAAAAATACATTTCAACTACATTTTATTATTATTTACTCAAAACTAAAGAGTAAGAATTACTTTTTTTTAATTACCTCATTAGAATATTTTTTTTTAGAAATATGTGCTTTCATTTCGAATGACCTAAAATGCAGAATACAGTCATTTCAGTAATTTTGAATAATATTGTAAAGTTCATTTATTTCAGTAACTCAATTCACTAAGTGAAACACAATAAATAAATTAACACAGACTGAGGATGTTTTGAAGCGTTAATTTCTGTTAATAATGTTTTTCCCCACCTCCAGCATATAAAAACAGCATTTAAGATTAGAATATTGCATCAGACCAGTAATGGGGGCTTAATGAAAATTATGTTCAGTTATGGCTTAAAGGTTGTTGTTTTTTATCATAAGGTACTTTTAATCTGACAAACAATGCATACTCTAATTTATTGAATATGACTGTACATCTCCCTCTGTGCAATTACTGCAATGCCTTCACTCTGTTAGCAATAAAATGTCATTCAAATGTCTTCAGTACCACTGCACTCACTCTGGTCCACAACAGCACATGTGGCAGTTTGAAAGGAGCTGGCATGAATCTGGGCTAGATCATCAGGTCTATCTTCCCCATGTACGCCTGCTGTACAACCACACAGGCCCCTAAGCAGAACACGGCATAGTTACAGTGTTTAAACTTTATCACACCACTCCGTCAGCACCTCAGCGCTCTTGTCAGTCCAACACATACGTTTTAAGTACGTCTGGGTAAAGATTACTGCAAGTTGGTCACACATGGTGTCTTCAACACACACACTGGCTTTCACATTACTCACAACTTAATTTAAAACAAACAAGTGATCAATGCTGTGGGAACGCAGCAGCCACTCTGCGGACCAACTTCTTTCAAGCCTCCGCTAACTAATTTTTCTTCTCATCAGTGAACTTTATACCACAGTTTGTCTATAAGGCCTGACTTGTAAAGGCTGCAACCTCAAAAACTCCCTACAATTACTATTACTGGTGCAAAGCTGCTGCACCGATGGGGAGATGTGAAGACTTTTAGCAGTAGTCATTATGAGCTACTTTGGATAGTAGCAGAAGTTATCCTTTCAGATAACTTGTACATAAAAGTAATGGGTATGTCACCTTTCAGTATATGTAACGCACTGTGTGCGGGTGAAGCTACTTATTATAAGAACAAACGGTAGCTGGATTAACCGTGTGTTTCATAGCCTCGGCTCCTTTGATCGCTTTAAGTTCACTGTTTCTTACCTGTGCTAGGCATTTTGGCAGTTGTTGACTGTCCTACACCTGCAGACTGTGTTCCATACAGTGGAAAGGCTGAGTTCCAATTATTTTGAGTTCTGTTTGTATTCCTTACCAGACTCATAACCTGGTTCATCCCTCTTTCTGAAGGTCTCGGACTCTTTGGATCCTGTTTGTGTGTTTGAATGTAAGTGTGATTGGTTATGCGTGGCCATTTGTATGTATATGTATTTTCTTGTATTTTATATATCTCTTATAATTATACAGCAGAATAAATTATATATATATATATATATATATATATATATATATATATATATATATATATATATATATATATATATATATATATATATATATATATATATTGTCTGAGGTCTAAATAAACACAATGATACAGTGTTATTTTACTCTTTATTAATTTGGCAAGCAACACAATCATATATGTGCAGCAAGGACCCAGTCATTTAGTAACTGGCCATAACCTGAAAAAAAAAAAAGAAAAACATTTTATTATTATGTTCTACCAACATTTTTTTCCAGATTCTAACACATCCGTTCAAGAGTTTGTCTTTTAGTGCTTTTTTATTGTTAGCTACATTTGCAAACATTGTCAACCTCTCTCTAGGGACATGCAGTAAACTTGAGGAAAAATTCAAACTACACAAAACAGTATCATGCTGTACCATTGACCAAATATTTAGTGTATACAAAAGTTTCCACTCACATTGTTGATCCAGCTGATGTAGGCACTGACTCTGGTGAAGACAGAGGGCTTCTTGGGGTAGTTGCAGCCCATACTTGAGCCAAAGCTTACCACGCCATGGACATCCCAAGAGCCATCAGAGTTCCTGCAGTTCAGGGGACCACCGGAGTCTCCCTGGAGGACAGAAGGGACAGATGTGACTCAGGTCAACACGGCGTTAACATAAACGTCTAAGGCGAGGATAGTTTTATCTGAAGATAAAAGTTTATCAAATCTAAATAGTGTGACTTACGTTGCAGCTAGCCACCTCACCGTCACCTCCTGCACAAACCATGCTGCTGGTGACCAGAGAACCCCACCAGTCAGACCTGGAGCAGGTGGAGTGGCCGACCACAGGGAGGAGGGCCTGCTGCAGGATGTCAGCAATGGGGCCTCCAGCTTTATCAGAAAAAAAAACAATATTTAGATTAACATGTGGAATTCACAAAAACATATTTATGAATTACTCTAAACCATTTATTTTTATTATTTTGGTCATATGCTATCCCTTAAACATAAGTACTTCCATTGTACGTTTACATATTATCTGTAAGAAAATTAAAATATGGACGGTTGCTTGAAATGCAGCACCAGACATAGGCCACAAGGTTAAGGCATATAATTTGTTTTCTTAGTTTAGCCGCAGAACCTACTCCAGAGACGTCCCCAGCCAGTGACGTAGCAGGGAGCGTTGTCGGGCAGGATCTCCCCAGAGCTGGGAAGACAGGCGGGGGTGATGCTGGCTGAGACTTTGACTGGAGTTGCCAGCTTGATCAGGGCAATGTCGTTACTGGACCGTGAGAAACAGATTAGATATTCAGAAACACTGCAGTGTGGAAAATGAATATTTAACAGTTACAGCATCATAACGCCCAACATGCTGCGAGCTCTCCCCACCGGATGTTGTAAGAGTCCCAGTTGGGATGGACAATTATCCTTTCGGGGCTGATGGCAATGGAGTCAGCCTCGTTGGAGCTCAGGTCGTGTTTTCCCAGGTAGACTCTGTAGGTGCGGCTTCTGTTTTGCCCCAAAAGATACGGAAACAGATCTGATGAGTTGTCAGAAAATGTACTCCATCGCAGAAATGACTAATAATAGAAAACCATTACATCACCACAGAACTGATACTGTTAAAGCACTACAACTTTCTTTCATGTCTTCGACTAAAAAAATAATACTTTAATGATATCAGCTACCAATCATTGACCCATCTTTGATTATTAATCACAAAAAAAAATATGCCTTGGACTTAATTTTTTTAAATGTTTTTCATAGTTTTGTCCTTAGGACCTCTGATATGACTTTCTTTTTTATTATTAATATTATTATTATTATTATTTATATTGTCTTCCAACAAGTCCAGTGGTCTTCTAGTTTTGACCATTGGACTTTAAAAGTTTTCCAATTCAAAACTATAAGTAATATTTTGCATGATTATTTCAGTCTTAAGTAGTTTTAAAAGTTTCACTGTCAATTTTAAAACACTGACAGTGAAAAATATTGATCAAATATATTTTTATTGTATTTTTAGGGGGAACCTGCCACTTTGTCCTGAAATGCAAATTTTTTTAGGATCTTGAGGAGCCTCTTATGGATTAATAAATTAACACAGCAATATACAATATGACAGATTTGTTATTTTTTTCCCTTTGTTATCTATTTGTATTCTAACTTGCCATAAAACTTAATTTCAATAAAAAAATTTGATTAATAATATTTATTTTCTAATTCAGATGTCTAGCTCTTTTAAATAACATTTTCTAAACTGTTGCCTGGGTGTTTAAAAGTCGTAATTGTATTTATCCATTTTTACCCGATGCAGTGAGCAGCAGTGAGGACCCATTGGTCGGAGATCAGAGTGCCGCCACAAGTGTGGTAGAAATAGCTACCACTCTTGTACTGCAGAGACGCCTGGGGAGAGCAGAAAAAAAGCACTTGTTTTATGATTTAAAAGAAAACAAGCAAATTATGGAATCTAGTAAGAAGGCTAAATACCTGCCAGGGCCAGCTGTTCCTACGGACATCAACTCCACCGACCACCTTGGAGAGGACAGGTGGGTTGGTGGGCACGCCACAGCTGTAGGCTAGGAGACAACAGAAAAAAAATAGAAAACATTGCTCTTCTTCAATTTCTAGATTCCTAATATACATGTTTGCGTTTCATCATTTAGTGTCACATTTTTTTATTTTTTAGTCAGTCAGAATCTTTAGCTTACCACCAGCAACGAACAAAGCCAAGATCACAAACTTCATTGTGACTGTCAGTGAGTTCTATGGCAACTTGCAGCTCTTTATATAGCATATCATTATTTTCTTTGCCACAGTTCGGAAAACCTGGTTGGAAAAACAAATGTAACCTTGGAGATAAGAGTGAAGATAAATGCACCGTATCACTCCTGTGTCCACTGTACCCATGTGAGAAGCACACAGATGGCTCCTGGCATGGTTAGCGTTTTTTAACAGCAGAAAAAAAATACTTCTATTGAGAAAATGGATTCAAATTTAGAGTCTTCAATTGATCAGTTATTTGTTTTTATATATATTTATTTATATATATATATAAAATGAGGACTACAGTCTTTGGGAAAACAACGTTTGTCATTGTGAAAAAATTGTGAAAAAAAACCTTTGATGTCTAATTGGATGCCATCTACATGCTGAATTTGAGTCATGCAAAAATGAATCATCTTAAAAAGAAAACTGGTGTAAAATCCCTCCACAAATATGAGAAACAAACTGTTTGTTTTGAACAAACTCTGCTAAAAGGAGTGCAAAAAATAGTATAACCCTCAGACTCAACAGTGGCACTTTCAATTGCTAAGCATAATAATAAATAGCAAAAAGATCAGTAACATGAAAAAATTGTTTCTGGCCTGTTTACATGGTTATGTATGTGATTCAGGGTTTTTTTTTTTGGTAGCTCTTGATAATAAAACTTCAGGAAAAGTAAATGTCTGTGACATGTTCAACAAACAATGAAAAAAAGAAACATCTGCCAGTCTGCATGTCCACCTATCGCTCCACCCCCTTCGTTAAAAATTTCCCACTGTGTCATTTTCCAGGAATTAGATCAAGATTTTTCAGTTTACATAAGAAGGGTGGTGGGAGATATAAATATGTCAGAAACCTATGTCAAGCAGTAAAGATACTGACACGATGAAGCTTGTGGTGCTTGCTTTGCTCATTGCCGGGGGTAAGAAACATTTTTGCTGCTAAGAACAACAGATAAAAAACCTTTTTCCATTTGCATTTCTTCATTTGGTGTTCCAAATGTATCTGAAATAAACAAATAAGCTAAAATGTCTGACCGAATTTTTGACATGGTTCATTCATTTCAGCCTATGGCTGCGGCAACCCTACCTTCCAGCCTGTTGTGAGCAGAGTGGTGAACGGAGAGGATGTCAGGCCTCACAGCTGGCCCTGGCAGGTAAAAAGGAAACTAACAGCTAAATATCTAGAAAGATGCTTGGAAAATTATAACGATTAAAATGATTCAGGCAGTGTGAACAAAACATTTTTGCCCAGAAAGTAAAAAAATAGACATACAATCTTGGTTACATGTACCTTTTGAACACAATATTTATGCTTGACAAGTATTGTGTTCACTTATATCAGCTAAGTTAGGTCAGGCAACTAAATTCAATTAAAGCGGCAGTTCCATTTTATATTACCTTTTGGAAATGTGAAGCAAGAGTTAAAATAATAATAAAAAAGTTTTCAAAAAACCTTTTCAAAGAAAATTTGGCTACATTTGCCTTGATTAGTTTATCATTAATGTCAGAAAACTGATCCCTCAGACACCATCAGTTGAAACATCGATATTGAGACATTTAGATAATCTTTGTTATTTTCATGTATTCTTCCAGATTTCCCTGCAGTACAACAGTAACGGCGAATGGAGACACACTTGCGGAGGCACCCTGATCTCTGACCAGTGGGTTCTAACTGCTGCTCATTGTATCAGGTGGGAGACTATCACAGAACCCTGTTATAAACACTGAAGATTCACATATCAATGTATTTTTTTCTACATGAAACCGATAAATTAAGAATGTCGCTTCCAAAAATGCTTATGCATGAACATAGTGCTAATTCAGATCTCCACTGCTTCGGATTTTTCAACTCATAGCTCAAGCAGGCAGTACAGAGTGGCCCTGGGAAAGCACAACCTGAAGGAGGACGAGAATGGCTCTGCATTCCTGGGCACTGCCACCATCGTTGTGCATGAGAAGTGGAACTCTTTCTTCATTCGGTAGCTATTATGCTCTTAACTGTAATTGTGAATAGTGCAGCAGCGTGAGTACTGATAAGGTTTGATGCTGGTCTTCCGCAGTAACGACATTGCCCTGATCAAGCTGGAGAGCCCTGTTGAATTCTCTGACAACATCCATGCTGCTTGCCTTCCCCCTGGTGGCTTTATCCTCCCCCATGATGCACCCTGCTATGTGACCGGATGGGGTCGCCTCTACAGTGAGTTATTTCTGTTTAGTTCAAATAAAGGTTGCCTATACTGTCCACCTGTAGTCATCCTACAGAAATTAATGCATGCAGAAGTTGCATGGTGAACTCGATGACTCGTTGAGAACAATATTTTCCATGGTGAGCTTTTCCTGCTTCTTCTCCAGGCTGATGCTGCCCTGATTGAATTTAGACATGCCCGAGTGATGAGACTAAGACAGGTTTCTCTTAATTGGCTCTGATCAGTGGTCAGCAGCTGAAATATTGAATATTCAGATCTTTTTACCGATTCATTTAATAAATCAAAACCTGGAACCCTGTGAGTGCTTCCACTGAAAACATAAACTTTGATGCACTTTTTTAAATAAAAAACATTTTTGAGACATATGCCTTAATAGATAACCTGAGATAATCTTGTGTCATAATCCGTTGGGCTCTTCCACTGTTTTTTTGTCTCCTGGACGATTTTTTCTCATCTGTTCATTCACCTGCCTGCGTAGGATCGATCAAAGTCCCCACTATAAATACTCTTTGGTCCAGATACTTCATGTCAGATCCTCTATTATCCACACCCATCTTTTTCATGGTTAGTTCTATTCATTAAATCATGTTATTTTTTTAACTATGGTCCTGCGGTACTTGTCCCTCCATTTGTTTCCACAACAACATCAAAATATGACAGTATATGCTTCATTTTCTGTTGCATTGAAAGACAAAAAAAAAAAAGATGCAGCATTTAAAAAAAAATCTTTTTATGGTCCTGACAAAAAAAAGAAGTCAGAATCAGCCAGCAAAAAGCATGATATATGGATTTCTGGTTTAAATGTGCATCTCTTATGTCCACAGCCGGGGGTCCCATCGCTGACATCCTGCAGCAGGCCCTGCTGCCAGTTGTGGACCACGCTACCTGCAGCAAGTATGACTGGTGGGGCTCTCAGGTGACAGAAACCATGGTCTGCGCTGGTGGAGACGGAATTGTTTCTGGGTGCAATGTGAGTCCTGAACGCAGTAATTTTTCCTCAATCCATAAGTACTGCCTCTTCCTCTGGGTATTTATGAATACATTGGGTATTTTTATGGAAAACAGTTCACTATTTTCATTTATTTTAATAATTGATCCTTTAGGTTTTTAAGCGGAACTTTTATATGTGACACGTTCAGCTTTTCAGAAGGGAAATTTTGCTCTCTTTTTTTTTTTACTTGAAAGTAATTAAGATGTCTGATAGGAAATCTGCTAAAGTAAACAAAGAGATTTATTAATTTATGTCAAAAGAATTAATAAATCCATTTAATCTATCTGGCAGATGTGTAAGCGACATACATTTATATTACCTTTTTAATGTTAAATTGTGGATTTTGATAACTGATTATTTGTTTTTGTGGCACTGTTTAGGGGGACTCTGGTGGTCCTCTGAACTGCCAGGGCTCTGACGGATCCTGGGAGGTTCATGGTATTGTTAGTTTTGGCTCCGGGCTCAGCTGCAACTACCACAAGAAGCCAACCGTCTTCACTCAAGTCAGCTCCTTCCTGGACTGGATCAACAATGTAAGCCTCTGAAATTTTTAACAAATCCCTTTAAATGGAGTTCAAATTTTTAATGTGATGCATGTCATATTTTCACAATTTTTTTCACAGACAATGGTGTCTAACTGAGCATCGTTTGAGGACCCAAGCTGTGCCTTTAGTCACTCTAAAGTCACTCTGAATGAAATAAAAGGTGTTTTCTATACTTGATGTCTTGTTAATGTTGGTCTTTATTGACTCAATTTTTCAGTCCTGCAAAATATAAATGTTGCTTTTGTTTCAAGAAACTAGTTAGTAGCTAAAGGCTTAAAACTATGGCTTATATGCTCATCCTCATCCACACAGAGTAGGTCATAACTATTTGGTGTTAAAACAAATTGATTGCAAGGGATGATAAAATGATAAATTCACAATTTAAAAAGATTGTAAATAACTGTATTTTTTTAAATGAAAAGATACAGTGATGTTTTAGTACTGAGTGCTTCATGTTCTTTTATAATCTAAAATGTATCCTGTTAAATAAACCAGACACACACACACACACACACAGTATAACTTCCCTATAAAATGCCCTTTAAAATTTTATGCAATTTAATTTTATAGAACCAACTGTACAGTTACAAATCTATTCATTTCAATTTAAAAATAGTTAATTTCCCTTTAGGATTAATAAAGTATTTTCAGGTTGAATTGAGCTGTAACTATACTGTAAGAAATTGAATAATTCTCTCTCCAGCACTGTTAACCATCCTTAGTGACCCCTTTAAAGTATATTTTTATACACCGAGCCCCCTCACCTTAAATCTCATTCTCTCCCTTAAAAGTTCACATTTCCAACAACTAATAATAACATGTTCAACTGATTTATCTTCCTTATATTCATCGCCTAAATCTGTGTGGGGCTTGTTTTTCTTAGCTTACAGTTGGAAAGCTGGAGATGCAGCACCAAATCAAAGGAGGATTTTATTCTGAATATGTTAAATTAAAATAATATATGTGACAGAACAACGGCATTGAAGCCTTGCAGTGGTTTTTTCATCTCCAAAACGATTGTTCATCTCATTCCCAGATGGTTTCTTGATCCTTTGATGTGAAAAGCATAAACAAAACACAACACTATGCTGAGCGGGAGCCCATCAAAAGTGTCAAACATAATTCACAGACATTACAAGAGTTAATGTTCTGCAAATGCCTTTTCCTTTCCTCACTTTAAGCTCCACATACACAGTTTTTCGAAACGCGAGAATACATGGCAAAATAGGAAACAGTGTGACAGCAGCTATATGTTGACACCAGATTGAATATCATACAAATACTTTAATTCTTCATCTCTATCCCATTAATTATGACAAGGCTGAACACATTTTTTTTTCATTTGACAGTTTTAACCCACGGTATTTACTTTCTCATCTCTCTTTTCCCCTACATGTGATGGCATCTAGAAAATTGTACCAATGCACTTTAGTATTTTACTGACTGGTTGGTATACCTGCCGAAACAAAGGATGAAACTAGTACAGAAACTAATATTTTCACTCTGTATACATCTATTTGATTTGACGTTCTGATCAAAACGCTTACCACTGTTTCTGGTTTAAGTCCTGATTTAAGGAGGCAAAAAATTCTGCAGACCTCTGGGAGTTTGTTTCTGGACTGAGGAAAATCAAACTGAATTGCTGCTTCCCCTTATTTATTTAAGGGGACATCTTCCTGATGATATGAGGAAACATGCGGTTAGCCGTGTCCTTTATTACTAAAAAGTATTTTTGTTTAATTTGGTTAAAAAGGAAAAGAAATGTGGGCTAGATATGGAATAGACATTTTCAGAAATCATTAAATTTTTTTCAAAAAAGGACTCTAAATGGTTAGAGATGACAGGAAAATGGATAGAACTAAAACAAATTCTAGATAATTCCAGAGAAATGTCTCTTAGGGTCTGTAAGAGACTACAGACTGGAGCAGAGTTTCACTTTCTTGCAAGGCAATGTCCCTAAACATTACGACCAGAGCTACTATGTTATGGTTTGGATCAAGGTATGCTGTATTATTTTGTTAGAATGCCCCAATCAATGTCAAGACCCTTAATTCAATCATGGACCTCTGGCAAAGCTTGAATCCCTATTTTAACTTTACTTTTAATCCGTTCCCACTGAGCTTGGGCTATTTTGGCAAAGAGGAATGGACACATTGTTCTTCCTCTAGCGGTTCACGGTTGGTAGAGAAATACTGTGAAACACTTGCAGCTGTAATCAGAGTGAAAAGTGGTTAAAAAAGTATAGGCTCAGAGGGGCTAAATATGAAAGCATTAAGATTCATGTTTGTATAAAGTGTGAAAAACTATATCCTTTATCCTTACAATTATCCATTACTTCATGACATCTCCCACATAATAAAATACAAATAATATATGAAGGTTTATTATTAGTATTCTAAAAATAAGTTTCATTCCATTGCAAACCATCATTTCCTAAATGCCACTGACATTTTTTTTTATAAGAATAAGAGAAGATTGCTGTTAAGATTTAGATTTTGCTCACTGTTGATAGATTCTGTGTGACATTCCAGTCACACTCTGGTTGCCCTCTGATCTGTCAGGAAGCTCACAGATCCTGGGAGGTCAACGTTAGCCACTTGCTCACTGCAACGATTACAAATAGCCCACTGTCTTTGCTCAAATCTGCTCCTACCTGGACTGGATCAACTCTGTAAGCTCCAAAAACTGCGAGTAACTCAGTAAGGATTGGTTCATACAAGTACTTCATGTCACACATGTCTGAGCAGTCTAATAGTTTTTTATGATCTCTTTCACTGTCAGTGACACAGAATCTGCCTTTCTCTGCACATTTCTCACAGCAATAGAAATAATCAGCAGTACTCAGCCTATAACGGAGCGTCACTTTTTGTTTTTTTACTTAAATCATCATCAGGTATGAAGAGGTTGTTGAATTTTGCTTTTGTATTGGCTGATGGTGACAGACCAAATCTTTATAATTTGCTTAAAAGTGTGTCTAGTTATTCTTGCTTTGAGTAGTGAATGCTCCAGTTAAGATATTAGGGGATGTTCCTAAATATTTGTTAGATAAATAATTAAACATTGATGGAATTTACTATCTTTTGAGAAAATGCCATGGTTGTCACATCTCTGTGTTCAAAAAAAGTCACTTCGTGTATCACAGACTTTGTAACTGGGAAATCGGGTTTAGTGGATTTCACACCTTTCCTGCTTTTTTTGTTTATATTGTTTTGCTCTTGGAGAGGTAACTGACCCTGGCAGGTGTTAGCTGCTTTAAAAGTGTTGATTCTGACTATTGCTGTCATTAGCACAGTGTCATGTTATCATTGTTGTAATTCTTGAAATTACAACCTATATTTATACTTTTTTGATGTGATTACATTCATTCATATTACATTTGGATTTTTTTGAGGTATTGCTCCAGTCAGACAGCAGAGGGCACTACAACCATGTCTACCACCATCTCCCAAAAATGGGTCCTGTCTGCTGCTCACTGCACCAGGTAACTTCAACTCTGCCATGGAGACCAGAGTGAAAAAGTGTTATAACAGCAATGTCAATTTATTTTTGCTGTGTACCAAACGTATAAAAAAACATATACCTTAAATGTAGAGTCTGCAGTAACGTCATGAGATTTTTAATTCTTCTTTTAGGATTTGTTAATGCTTTCCAAGTAGCTTAATTCAGTCTATTATCTGTGGAGTTTCTTCTCTAGCCAATGAGATGCAGCCTGTTTTAAGCCAATCTCCTCTTTTATTGATTGTTTTCGAGGTACGTTTTGGGTTGTCAATAACAAGTTGCTTTATAGTTACATGTAGTTATTTTGCATTCCATAAAATGGGTGCTGTAACATAATAACAGCGATCTAAGGCATTATTGTTTTGGCACAGATCTAGTGGTGTATTGTTGCGAAAAATGCATATGTTGTAAAATAGCACATAAATGGAACTGGAGGATAGGTTTTTGCTAAATTATCAACATACCTTAAATTTTGGCATAGTTTGCCATATTACAATCATAAACATTCATGTTTCATGTAAAAGATGAAAACAGAGTAGCACACTATCATGCTGTGAAAATATATAACAATCAAAAATATGAAAAGTTTGTTATGCTATTTTTGTCAGCCCCCTCTACCGTGATACCCCTAAATAAAATACAATGCAACTTGCTTTGAGAAGTCACCCAGTTAGTAAGGAGAGCGCTAGGCAGAAACCATTATCACAAAAAAGACCACAGTGTGATAATGGAGAGTTTGGTATTAGTCCAAACCTACAAACGCATTGCTATCCATCTAAACCAGGGGTGTCAAACATACGGCCTGCGGGCCGGATCCGGGTCGCCAAACAATTTAGTCCGGCCCTGTGGCTAAATGCATTATCATTATAAAATGTTTTTTTTTTTTCTCCAGTGTCCTGTCTGGCAATGTGGCAATAAGATGCCACAAAGAGCTCATCAGATTTGACTTTCACAAGTGAACAAGATAAAAGGAAGAGAATGATAAAACAATTATTGAAAAAAACATGTAGTTCGTTTAATTGAAAATATGCAGTTCCTATATTTTCCACGAGGGGCGCTGTGTTTTAATTAGCAGATTAAGCTTCAGATGTGGAAAAATTTAAATCATTTCTTAATTTTTATCTGTTTGATATATTCTGTCATGCAGGACAGTGTTTTTAAGTTCCAAAAAATGTGAATAAATGTTTTTCAACATTGTATAATCACGAAGCCCTGTTTAAAGTCTGCCACAACTCCACCTTAGGGGACACAGCAAACAGGTCCATTATGGTGCTCTGTTCAGATGAGACCTATAATTTATAACAATGAAAAATATGAAAAGTTTGTTATGCTATTTTTGTCAGCCCCTTCTACTCTGATACCTCTAAATAAAATACAATGCAACTTGCTTTGAGAAGTCCCCCAGTTAATAAGGAGAGCGCTAAGCAGAAACCATTATCACAAAAAAGTCCACAATGTGAAAATGGAGAGTTTGGTATGAGTCCAAACCTACAAACACTTTGCTATCCATCCAAACTGACAGGCTGGAAAATAACAGTATGAATCAGACAAGCAGCCCAGAAGACCACTGAAACTTTGGAGGTGCTACTGACATTTATGGAAAAGTGGTAGGGGAAAGCCAGTCCTCACACAAATACGAAGCCCTGTTTAAAGTCTGCCACAACACCACCTTATGGTGCTGTGGTCAGATGAGACCTAAATGGAACTTCTTTGTTCTCGTATTCATCGTCTTCCACTTATCTGGGAGCAGGTCACAGGTAAGCAGACTCAGCAGAGACACCCAGACTTCTTTCTCCCCCCACACTTCTCCACCAGCTCCTCTGGGGGAAACCTGAGATGTTCCCAGGCCGCCCCCTGTTGGAGGAACATGCCTGTGCATTCAGAACAAACGCCCAAGCCACCTCAGCTGACTCCTCTTGATGTGGAGGAGCAGCAGCTCTACTCCGAGCCACTCCCAGGTGGTCGAGCTTCTCTCCTTATCTCCAAGGGAGTGTCTGGTCACCCTGCAGTGGAAGTTCGTTTCAACCCGTTTGTATCTGGGATCTTAATCATTCAGTCATGACCCAAATTTCATGACCACTGGTGAAGGGAGGAAGGTAGACGATCAGTAAATCAAAAGCTTTGCCTTTTGGCTCAGCTTTTTTACCAAAATGAATCGGCACAACCTAAGCATTACTACGGCAGTCGCACTGATTCATCTGTTGATCTCCCATTGAGCACCTTAACCTGAATCATGTTGTGTTGCTCTATCGATCCCAATGTAGGGTTGAGATGTGAGAAAACATTAAAAGTTGAAAGCATAAGAATACTTTTTCAAGGCACTGTATGTCAATAATATTATGTTAACATTCTTCATACTGACACACCCCACCAACAAAACATTTTCACTGAATAAGTTAACCAGCAGGACATACATTTTTGAGGTGCTTCAATATTAAATATATATTTATAGATAAAATTCCTTCAATCGCAACAGAATTTACCTAAACTAAAAGTTGACTTCTATTTTTTCTTTCACCTGAGATATTCATACTTCTCTCTCACAACCAGTGATCCTGAAGCTGATATTTTTCTGCATGCTATCCTGCTTTTCTGGTGAGGTGAAGACTCCAGCAACACTTTGTTTATCAGACCAATGGATTTTAGCCCGTGGCCTTCATTGGGATCATTTAAAAAAAAGAAAAACCAGCTTGTGTGTAAAAGTAAAGAAAAAAAGTATAACGAAGAAAAAAAATGCAAATGAACCAATCAAACAAACAGGCTGACCAATTAGCCTTCAAAAGGGTGGTGCTTTCTGACTGGTTGAATCAGACTAAGCTCAACCACATTCATTTTTGTCTTTGCTTTGTATTTTATTTTATTTCGATTTTTTTGTATACATTTTGAATCGTGACGCTAATAGCTATTATTTGGTTCAACCTATTTTTTAATTATGGAAATAAGAGGTCCCGTGACTGCTATGTCTATTTCAACTTGTTTGCACCTTCTTGTGCACCTTTAGGAATGAATACTGTTCAGTCTAGACTCTAGAGCAGGGGTGTCAAACTCATTTTGGTTGAGGGGCCGCATACAGCTTAATCTGATCTCAAGAGGGCCACACGAGTAAACTCATTGCAAGATTAAATAGAACTGATAAATGTGGACTTGTTGTTGATTTTTATATTAAATTAATTTCACTTTTACACAATATATTATGAATAACCTCAGCGTTTTTAAGAAAAGTATGTGCAATTTCAACAATACTTTTACTCAGTTAAACATTTACTTGTGCATTATGCATAAGAACTGATTACAGTGATTATACAATGTTGAAAAACATTTATTCAAATTTTTTGGAACTTAAAAACACTGTTCTGCATGACAAAATACATCAAACAGATAAAAATTAAGAAATGATTTAAATTTTTCCACACCTGAAGCTTAAGCTGCTAATTAAAACACAGCGCCCCTCGTGGCCCCTCGGATCCGGCCCGCGGGCCGTATGTTTGACACCCCTGCTCTAGAGCATATGAGATATTAGGGCTTTGGTTCAATCAGTCAGAAAGCCCCCTTGAATGTTGACTGGCCAGCCTGTTTGTGTTTGACTGGTTAAGTTGGGTTTTTTCTCTGTATACTTGGTGTTTTATAACAACCTAAAAAAAATCCAAAATAGTTTCCAAGCATTTCAAATTTAGCTGGAGTCTTCAGATCTTCGTCCCTCTCCATGCACCTTGGGAATCTCGGAAGCTGTCCCAGAGACATTTGGATCTCAATATTCGACTTTTCTGCAGATTTATTTAAAAGATACATAATCTTGCTTACAAACGTCAATAAAAATACACTTAGAGAGTACCAGACATGATAGAAAAACGCTTTCTTTATTCATCATAAATATTCATGAGAAACAACTTTTCAAACTTCTGCAAGAAACTACCTTTTATGACACATAAGAAATATTCTATTTTATTCCCAGCACATAAAATATATAAAGTGTAGTCATAAAAAGGCAACATTAAATGACACAGACAACAAACATTATTGTAAAAAAAAAAAAAAAAAAAAAAAAAAAAAAACACTCCTGAATTCAAATACTTAAAAATAATGTAAAACAATTTGACAACATATAAAAAGGTACATTGCTGATGTCCAACTGAACTGAAACATTTTGTGACACGTTTCAGCTGCAAAACACTAGTGTATGGGGCTTTTTCTTTTGCTAAACAGATAAGGCTAAATTGCGCAACTTCACAAAATGAGTAACATTGACTTAAATGACTGATGAGTCACTCCGTTTGGCATCTGCTGTTTATACCTACACTTAAGAATGAAAGAAGAGTGAACAGACGGGCCTGCAAAATGCTGTAACACAAGCAATTTCCCTACAGAAAAAACCCCTAGAGCCATTTATTTTTATTTTCCTCTCTTTCGCTGCATACCTTCAGAGTGAAAACAAGCCTGCAGGTCAAGCTGTGGTTGAAGGAATGATGATCAGCAAGCCAGAGAGCAGCTGCTGTTATTGTGGTGCAGCTGCACACTCAAAGAGTCTTTCTGTTGCTCATGCAGAGTTTAAAAAAAAAAAAAACACCCTGAGAAGGAGAGACTACACTGCTGCTTTCACAACTTGCCATGGCTACTGAACACCGGTTTATAGCTATTCACAAAGTTCCTGGGTACAACAGACACCTATACATGCCACAGTATCATGCTGTGTGGAAAAGAAATAGCAACACTGTCCTCAAATAACAATACCAAAGCTACACAGTTTCTTTTGAAATGTTTTGAAAGGTAAATCTGAGTAAAAATGCTTTGGTATGTACGCCTGGAGGGTAGTCACTGATGCATTCAAAGTCAGATATTAGCACTTCTTTTAAATCCAAGACTTTTCACAGTTCCTTGAAACTCATTTCCTCCTTTAAAGTCGTTTCTGTTAACTGGTTACCAAACACAGCTTTACCGCTGTGGCCTAAGTTGCTGCACAAGTTGGGAGTACAAACAAGTTTCAAACACAAATGGCCCCTCACATCTTCTGCTTTTATGAAACAGCCACTTTACACAAGTATGAAACTAGGTTGGCACCACACCACCAAGCAGTGGTTTTCCTGTCTTTTTCTGCCTTATTGAGTTATAAACATGTAAACATATGAGTTCAGTGAGCTGTCTACTATAGCAGCCGCCATTATTTTGGCACCCCTGGTACAGGTGTACCAAAAGGCTAACAATAATCACAATTTTGGTCTTGGAGTCAAAACTATTGAAATATCTAACCTTTATTTGAGCACATTGATTAAATCTGGGAAAATAATCAAATGTTAGGAGATAATAGTTTTGAGATCCCTAAAAATTCCTATACTACTCTGAGGCACATTTTTTATACAACATTGTACTGTGCCCAGTTGTTTAGAGGGTCTAAGATTGAGTAGTTAGCAATGCATGTCTTCCTGTTTCCATGGGCTATAAATAGGCCGTGACACAAAAAACTTAGTATTCTTAACAACTCTTCAAAATAGGAAAGACAAGACAACATACCATTCAAATGGGGCAGGGGTGTGATCACCTGCATAAAGTAGGTAATTGCTACATCTCCTAAACCTACGCCTATGTTTACAGTCCGATCATTAAACAGTGTAGACAGCTGGAACTGGGACACAGGACAAGAGAGCAGTAGGGAAGATAATAGTAATCCCTAAAGATCACTGTTAGAAAAAAAGTGCAGAATTTTTGTTAAAACTAATTACTATTTTTTTTTTACACATCTGTATCGAAGGTGCTAGTGCACTGTAGACTACTGGAGAGTGGCAAAAAATAATTTTATCAAGGTAAAGACTGAGGTGTAAAGCTGGTAGAATGTGTGCCAGAGTTAAACAGAAAGTCAAATCTGGACTCTTGTCAAGTATTATAGATTCAGATCAGTACTGTAAACCTGGTAGCAGTACAGTCACTGCAACCAGGTTGGTAGGGGTGAAAATCCTTTAATTTCATGCACACCAGCGCCTTTTTGTCAGTGTTTTGTTGACATTTTTTTGGATTTAAACAGCATTGAACTTAAGTATCTGGACTGAATTGCAAAAGTTAACCAATGCTAGTGCTGCTTAAATGCAGTCCCACAATTTCTTAGCAACTGGCTAAACCACTAGTGTCAGCTTGCTCAATCCTGCAAGTGCCCTTTTCCTTCAAGAGAAAACTATAAAAGGCATGAAAGACTACATTTTTGACCATTGCAAATGTTTCCAGGTGACATGACACCACAGGTTTAACAATGTTAGGGTCCCTGTTTGGTTATAGACTGACAGCAATAATCACCAGCCTTTAAATCTGGCAAAATGACAATTACCTCATAAAATTAGTGGGCATACCCATTTACTTGCAAATCAAAGTAACCCCTCTCTTTCTCATGATGTCTACTATTATATCAATTCATCTGTATACTCCACACAAAGTGGAGGTGGTTTCTTAAGATAATGCATCAACTGAAACCTACAACATTATACAATGCAAAAAATGGCCTAATATGCAACAGCCTGACAAACCTTTTTCACCTCATGGCATGATCCAATAAAGCCCACAAAAGACAGTCTTCTGTTCTTGAGTACGTCACAGTCATGAGCCATGATGACAGATTTGAATAGCTTCACTTCAAGAAGTCACTTTCAGTTCTAGGCTGAACAATGCACGTCCGGATCCACAAAGGTTGGCCATGGACGATAGCAGGAAACTCAGTCAACAGTTTTAAACAATTGATCTTAAAGTGGAGGCACCTTATCTTCATACTGTGGCGGGGGGGTAAGAGGTTCAATACTGATTCCAGCTGCCGGCTGAGAGCTGCCAGTGTTTTTCATGGGTAGCTTTTCTGACTTAATCCTTCGGATTTTGATCGGGAGGAAATTGCGGCTGTTTTTCCCAGGTCTTAGGGTTGATGCAGAAAGGGTAGCGTTGGGGGTGCTGCCGACTATGGTAGGCAGTGGGATGGTAGTGTTGACCTCAGCACCCTCGTTCTCGTACTGGATGCTGTCGACTTGGACCAGCTCGTCGTAGGATGGTAGCTGGGAGATGCTTGGACGAAGGTTGCTTTGACGGACAGGGTACTGGCCGCTGCCTACTACCTCCTCATAGCTAGGTACTGCATACTGCTGTGCCTGCTCCTCAGCCCTGAAGAGATGCAAATGCACAAATTAGTACCACAAATGAATCACACACAGTTATGGGTCAATACACCTCTTCATCAGATTTCTACCCTGATTTCCTATCTACCATTAAGCCCAAAGCTATCCATACCCATGGAAGTAATTATCTTTGATCTACAAGTTTCATCTGACTAGAAGTAAGAATCTGTGAAGGGAGCCAAAGATGAGGGTGACAGTATGGATGCCTTACAACCAAGGATGCAAACAAATAATCGACTTACGATTGTAAGTTTGTTTATTAAGACAGTATTTAATACAAATCGCACAATAAATTGTTAAAATATAATGAGTGTATTAGAATTCATAAATTATTTAATAAGGTTCATTTGAAGTTCCAAACAAGTTTAGATATTGAGAAATAAATGTTAAAAATTAGCTATAAGTAAGATATTTGCTGTAAAATCAACCTATATCATTCTCATTTGTAACATTCCCTATAAACAATCAGTCCTCTCCACCAGCAAATCCTTAGTCACGTTTTTCTCTTTTCAAACCTAGAGGTATAGTCCGGAACAACTTCGGTTCAGAGTGTAGTCCGTGTTTATTTCCTGGTTCCTGAGCCAATCATATAAGAGTTGCCAGGGTTCTTAAAACAGAGCGCAGCACTTGGTATTTTTTCTCTTGGCAAAAGAGCAGAAGCCCGCAAACATGGAAGCCAGTAAGAGAAGCAGACCAGAAATAGAGCAGAATGCAACATCATATACCGGTAAATAAAAATCCAGTGCAGCAACAGATCATTGAGTAAATGGCGGGTCTCCTTGAAAGGCATTGTATACGTGTTGTTCTGATTTTAACCACTAGGTGACATTATAGTTATTGTTCCTTTAAATTTAACATTTTAGAGATTTTATTAATAAACTAACATTTATAACCATATAGACACACAGAAGTACAGAAAATAGGTACGGTTACATACTGGTACAGATTCATAGGTACTGGGTATGGGCACCGTATTGGTTCAAATGTGAAAGGTACCCATTCCTGATTGAATTGCACCCATACTGTTTATGTTTTCACTGTCATGGGTTATGCATCTAACTATTGGGTTGCACAATATCATACTGCAATAATAATATTGGATATGAAGCCAGATCATCTGGACCATTTTATTTTTGTACTAATAAATAATGCTGCCACCCTCCCACCATGATCTTTAGCATGTCAGATGCTAAATATATACTTTTCCTAAAAATTAGAGAAAACGATTCTGTTGACACAAGTACTCAAGAAGAGAAGAAAATCCTTCAGAGAATATTTTTCATAGGAGACGTTTTGAGATCGAATATGTGTTTCAAACTGTTTTTAGCCTTACAGGTTTGTTATACATCGATCTAAAAGCAACAAAATAAAGTCAAGTCATGACTGAACTCACGCTGCTCTCTCCTCCAGCTGCCTCGCTGCTTCTCTCTGGTTTTGGACCTCCTGGCGTATCACCTGCTCCCGCTGTTTGTTCCTCATTCCCAGACACAGAGACAGCAGCAGCATAGCCACCCCGGAGCCGGCCAGCACAAAGGCCACAGAGGACGCTTTATTTCTCTTGCCCTCGATGCCGTCATTCCCCCCTGAACCGCTGCTGCTGTTATTAAATGCTGTGTTCGCAGGCACCACGCTCCACACGATCATCACTACTCCGAGGGCGATGAGGCCGACTCCCAAAGCACACAGCGCATACTGGGAGCCTGAATTTCCATTGTTTTCTCTGCTACTCATCTGGTTGTTATTGTTGTTGTTGTTGCTGCTGCTGATGTTTGTCTCTACTACTCCAGGAGGGCATGGTGTTCCGTCCGCAGTGGAACGCATATTTTATTTTTTTTTAATTTCCAAACTTCCGTCAGATCAGCTGCAGTGAAGTCAAACACTGTGGAAAGAAAGGCATATTAGGAGAAGGACATACTGGCAAACCTCACACCAACACAAAGCAAAAAAGGAACAAAACCTGCAAAAAAAAAAAAAGTCTAGCTTCCTCTTTATTGTTTTAATTCGTAATGAATGATCTATCTGGCTTACAGTAATGAGAACGATGCTTCCTTCTGGTGTCTCTAAGCAGGACTTGGAGTTCGGTGGCTCTCTACAGTCCCAGCTCAAATGTCTCTGCTGTTTAAAAAGGGTTTCATAGTCCAAGCCCAGCTTTTCGGAGAACCGAAGGAACATAAAATTCACAGCAGTAAAACAAACCCAAGCGTTTCCCCGAGTCATAGGCGTGCTGCGTGGTTAAAAAGTCACCTGTGTCATAGCTAGAGCCACCAATGTCAATAAAAAGGGTGGCAGCCGCTGTAAATCTACTGCCTCAAGAAATATTACATAATCTTGTACTCCACAGGTTTGCGGAGTTCTTATCAGCCTCTAAATCAAAGCTGTGCACTGCTGTAGGTTTACTGTGAATTTATGATGGCGCATTACTGGAAGAATATAATAGCGGCTTTGCCAAGTAAAAGGTTTCCCTGAAATGCAGTAAGCATGTCTGACCTGTGTACCTGGCTACATACTATGAACATGTCAATGATCACAAAGCTACTTTAATTTCTACTGTTAAAAGAAAAAAATAACTGCATGAGGATAACAAGGAGAAATGGTTTACTTGGAAATTGGGGGTGAGTAACATGCAAGTGTTCAAAATGCAGGTAATGCTCAGAGAAAGTTAAACTATCTATACATCACATTCAGTTCATTGCTGTTCTAATGCAGTCTTTTCTTCTGCCTCCATAAACGAGCCTTTATCTAGCAAGAGCGCACACCAAGAGAATGCCGCTGTTGCTTTACCGCTTTGAATCTTAAAATCCACTCAAAAATCTTCCATCCATCCATTTTCTGACCCGCTTAATCCCTCATGGGGTCACGGGGGTTGCTGGTGCCTATCTCCAGCGTTCACTGGGCGAGAACCGGGGTACACCCTGGACAAAAATCTTGGTTGCATGAAATGCTCTACTGCTACAGGGATGAAAAATAAATTACAGATTCTTAGAAAAAGTGAATTTGTCTGTACAGCCACCAACTTAAATGCATTTTATAGGGATTTCATGAGCTGGACCAAATGCAAAATAGTGCATAAATGTGGAGCGGAAGTAATAGAATGCAAAGAATTTCTAATGTTTTGCACATAAAAATCTGAATAGTGTGGCGTATATTTTGTTTCAGCCTTGCACATTTAGATGCTTATTTCCAAAACATCAAAATCAACCAGCGTCCATAATGAATCCATGATGAAGAACAAGCTTCACCACAGCATGATGCCACCACCAACATGTTATGCTGTGGTGATGCTGTGGTGATGCTGTGTTGCTGGTGACGTGCAGTATTACTATTCCTCCACAGATAACATGTAGGTAAAGCTCCAGTTTTGTTTCATCTGACACAAACACCAACTTCCACATATAGGCTGTTTCTCCTACATTGCTTGAGGCAAACATTCGATAAAAAAAGGTAGTCCTACCAACATATTCTAACATCTGCGCTATAGATCTCTGCAACTCCTCCAGAGTTATCGTAGACATTCTGTCTGCTTCTCTGATTGATGCACTTCTTGGTTGGCCTGTCAGTTTAAGGGGGACAGCCATGTCTTAGTAGCTTCACAGTTGTGCCAAACAACTCAATTTAGATGGTGGATTAGAAAGTGTTCATAGTTTTACATATTCCTTTAGATCCTAACCCTGCTTTAAACTTCCCCACAACTTAAAAGGTACATAGCCACGTAATATGCTTATTAAAAAAAAAGACCAAAAACCGTTTGATCACGATAAAATAAGGTTATATACACCAATCCTCCATCTTGATAGTGTTTTGATGGTCCTTTTTGAGCTGAAAAATAATTCCCAATCGGGCGCGTTTAACAAATATAAACAGACGTGACGACATCTACCGACAGCATTGCAGAATTATCATAATGCCGGTTTGCTTAATTAATAAATCAATTGTAAATAATGCCGGACCAAGGCTGACCCTCTGCAATTCCTCGCAATAAAGCGGCAGCGCAGCGTGATTGAAGACCAACCGTTATTAATTAAATAAACCAATCTGCAAAAACTAACAGCCTCATATCAAAACATTTACTCACATCAGTCAACTCTGCGGTCACATCTGAGCAATCGGGCGGTTTAGCATCCGCCTCAGTGAACATCAACGTTCATACTGTATTCCACGGCAACAGTCCAGTCTTTTTGGATCTTGGACCCTTCTGCATTGTTTCGCTGGGAGATGCTAATAGCCGTTAGCTGCTTCCTTATTTTAACCCCTGCTGCGCATGCGCAGTATGTACTTCTGTTAGTATCGTAAATAAACACGAAAGGCTTAATTTACTAACAAATTGAGCAAAAACAACGGATGAAACACCAAAATAACAACCAATACGCTGGGACGTGATAATCTTTTATAAAAAATTTGTATGCAACCGAGTGAGCTACTGGCGTATAAATTAAAAAAGTCAAATAAAACGGCTATGCAACTTTAAGATTGACCCACATGATGCTGTTTATGTTAATGTTTGGTAACAAGTTGGCTGCACTGGACTGTGTTTAGGGCTATTAGATTAATACTGACTTGAAAACATGAGCTCTACACTTTTCAGATCATCTGTTAAAATAAAATTTTAAAACATATCATTTTTTTAATCTCTCTTTCACAGTCCTAAGGTAATCTTTTGTTGGCTTCCCACCTAAATCTGAATCACATACGCTGAAGTTTGTGGTTGTAACACAATGAAATGGTTAAACAGTTGAAGATGGATAAATATCTCCTCCCAGGCACCATATATTTCTGCCATTTAACCCACCTCTACTTTGAACTGTACATAAATTCATACAATAGAACAAGAAAAACTAACCTGTAGGCCCATGCATCTGAAGAAATATCCCATCATAGAACTCTGGCCGGTTATCCATCGTTTGATAAACTAACAAAGCCGGACTGTTTGTCTGCTGTAGTCTCCAAACAGGCCTAGGCCTGCTGGAACTGAGGAGCAGGTTAGTGTAACTCAGCTCTAATTCAGGGGATACCCCCCCGACTAAAGAATGCAAGGCATGGCCCAGGATAAAGCTCATAAGGAACAGCTGGACAAATACAGCGATCATTAAGAGAACACATAAATAAAAATAGGCTACTAACCGAGTCTGTTCACAAAGGTCCAAAATTATTTATGAGGATGGAACAGTTTATGAAAAAGAGCTGAGACAGTTATTTATAGTTTACAAAGACAGTACAGTGAGACACTGACAGACTGGAAACACAGACAGACTGTCGACAGACTGTTATCATGTGAAACATCCGAAGAATTCATTTCAAGGGAGATGCTTGATGTCCTCAACACACTTTATTTCCCCAAGTATCTGGAGGGTGTGTTTCTTAAATTTGCCCCTAAACCAACACTAGTTGACAAACGGTGCCGCTTTACTAACAAACAAAGCGGGTTGATGTTTCGGACTCAATAAGATAGCGTTGAAACTGTTACCTCTTATCCAGGTTTGTTTTTATGTTTCATAAACGCAACCTTTAGCTTTTATTCCCCAAACATGTCAGCGGCATAAAGTGAAACGCGGTGGGCGGCTTCTTCCTTCGGCGAGCGAGGATACCGTGAACGCACTCACCTCCGCATCATTGGCCAGCCTTCCTCTTCTTTAGTTCACAGAGACGGGCGTCGTTGTGCTGTCCGCGTTTATTCTCGTACGACTTTGATTGTAAACAGACCGTCTTCGTTTACGGAGCAGGAACTTTCCTGTTGGAGAAGGATGGGCCCCGGCAAAACTAGAAGCAGGAAGGAGGGGGACTTCAGCTGCGGCTCACTTCCAGTTTGATTAACCCTTTCATCTCCGGCGCCACACTCGCTCACAGACAGTGTTCCCTACCCGGCAGTAAGTCGATGCCACGTTCTGGGGCGGTCCTAAGCTGTTTGGCGCCCTGGGCGAACAACCCAACCCCCCCCCCCAACCCCCCCCTCCTCCGACACCACCACCGCAGACAAAACAACGCATCAAGACACAAACAAACATCAATACTGTGCAAGTTAAAAGTATAAAATGCAAACACGAAAAATTGTAGAAATAAATAAAGCAATAAATAAATAACATAATTCTAAATTTTTGGAAATATGTGCACAATGTCAGTTTGATAGATATAAATCTCGCTGCACAACTGGAGGAAGGTCTGAACTTTTTTTTTTTTTCAAACAATTTACAACACTTCATATTTTCGAAAAAGATGAAATGCACAGCTAAGTAAAGTCTGTCATTGAATAAGATACTGCAAACTACACTATTGCTTTTCAAATAAGAAATATAGATTTAACTGTACAACTGTACAACAGCTTGAATGCTGGTTGAAATGTAGAGGCCAAAAATGAGCAAAAGAAGCCCAACAAATGTTGCTTCTAATCATCACAAATGATGGTAAGTATACACACCAGAACTTTCCTACTTCCAACAAACCCATGAAACACAACCGCCAACACATAAAAGTTACAAGTGACTTTAGAGAAAAACAAGCCCAAAGTTGCTTATAATAAGCAGACTGTGCAACACTGAAGCTCAATGAATTGTATATTTTTTTTTAGCTGAAAAAAAAGCCAAATAAACTAAGCCTACCTGCAGAGACGCTACAGTCGTTGGTATCAGGTCAGGACGTTCAATGGTTGGCTCCTTACTACAGAGGAAATGTGGAGAGCAGATAGGTGTCTTCGGTCAGATTCCATAGCAAAGTCCTCTTGGTTACAAACTCGTATCCAACACTGACATTTCTCGCCAATCCTTCAGGGTTTAGGAAAATCAATGAAAAAAATAAAATAAAAAATCCCTCCATTGGTTACAATCCGGTAAATACAGGTAAAGAATACAAGCTGGCTGCGGCACATGCGCACTGGCACTGAAGCAGCATAGGTCCTCCCATCCTCCACTCCTCCCCCCTTCTTTTAAAACCTCTGTCAGACAGCCATAGCAGACAGCTATATGCACTACAGCAGACAGTGGGCACCAAATACCCACAGGTGGCGCTGTGAACATTGTCAGTCCGGGGGGATCTCATGCCGCGCTAGACGAGAAGCCGCATCGGGCGGCTGCCCACGTAGCCCATATCTGAAACAGCTCACTGCCCACACTAACAGCACCTTATTACCTTATTTTTATTTAGCTTTTTATGGATATTTATGTGTTTATTTTAATTATTGTTAACTAGTTTTTCTTTAGATGACCATAATTTAGGTGGGTAGAGTGGCCAAAAATGTAATAAAAAAAAAAAGAGTAACACTCCTTCAATATATTTTTATTTAAGTAAAAGTAAAAAGTTGTCAGCCAAGAAATTACTAAAGTAAGAGTAAAAAAGTATTCAGTAAGAACGCTACTCAAGTACAGAGTAACTTATAATATCTGATAATTTGATATTTAAAAATTATGTAATTGGACAGACAAATTCTGGTATTTTTAAGACAAAAAGAAAACACTTTTCTAAATGATTGTTTCAACATTAAACTTCAAAGCAATACTTACAGCAGTTAATGTATGTACAGTATGTTAGAAGAGTGCAAAGTACTTCCAATGACAAAATCTATTGTTTACTGTACGCTCATTTGATCTCCAAATGGCTCAATGAGCTCAGCAGGTAGAAAATAACATCAACATAGCAAAACTTGTGTACAAATGACAAATCTCACTAAAACATAACTCTAGGTTGTTGTCTCTCTGGTGCATTTTTGGTTAATACAAATCAGTTCCTTATTCCTGAAGTTGCTTACAGTAGGTAGAGTAGTCAGAAATTTTATTCAAATAAGAGTTGCAATACTTGAGCAATAATATGACTCAAGTAAAAGTACAGTACGGTAAAAATATTCCTAAAAGTAAATTTTCTTCAAAAAGTTACTCAAGTAAATGTAACTGAGTAAATGTAACTAGTTACTACCCAATTCTGTGTATGTAGGCCCCATAAGAATATTGCTGAGGTCAGGGGTGAGTAGCTACTGAGAAGCAGGCCTGGGTTCCCATTGGGCTTAGTGGGTTAAACCCACTTGGGTGGACTACCTGCAACCCACACTGGGAATATAGTTGGGCTTTCTGCATAGGTTTAAAGTTGTTCTCAAATAGGTTGTAAGAAAATCAGTACCAACTGTGCAGCACACGTGGTTCCAAATTTCCGCCCAGAATTGTCCTGCATTGATACTACATAATTAACATCAACCTTTTATGGTACCTGCAGAAAAGTCCATATTTTGTTCAGTCCATTTTTCATCCCTACTGGTCAAGCATCTGAATATTGACTTAGCAAACTAGCATTTAACCCCAAGCAAAAAGAGATAACAACAGCAAGTTTTCCACGGATGTGGCGTTTTCTTTCTTTGTGTGTATGTTTGTATCTCTTATGAGAATAATAATTTTACTTTATTGATCTCACAATGTAGAAATTTGCCTCTGCATCTTAACCCATCACCCTTGGGGAGCAGTGGACTGCCACTGTGCGGCGCCTGGGGAGCAATTGGGGGTTAAGGGTCTTGCTCAGGGACTCAGAGTGCAGGCTGTGGGGATCAAACCAGGTACTTGCAACCTTTTTCAGAGCGCAAGAGCACTGCTCTAACCACTAGGCCACCACTCCCCTTATACAGTGTTGCATATTGTTTAAAGCAAATTAATTACAAATACAGAGACTTTTCTAGATCTGATTCCTTGCCTGTAAGGAACGTGTTGAGAAGACAAATATAAAGATTGTTTAGAGAGAACACCTCAAGGTGGATGGGGATGTTACTTTTCAGTTGTCATAATTGGCAATCACAAAAATAAACTTGTGTAGGTGCGGTTGTATAGGTATGAAAGACATTCAAGGTTTATGACAATTAATAATAACAAAGCCAAGAATGAAAAAGAGAAAAAACTGTTTGCAAATACCTAAAAATAGCCTGAAAGGTCAGGCCTACAGGTGTTATTAGGTTAAAGACAGCAGGCAATCAGTACTTGTCCAAGTAATTCAATTTAAGTGCAATCTGATGAGACTTTTGTCAGAGCACTGCAGAGAATAGTGTGATGTAGCTGCAAACTGGATCCAAACATGCATATTTTAGTGTTTATGAGCAATTCTTTAACTGACCGGAATATAGAATAATTTTAGTGGAATTATAGAATTTAGAAAATAAACATTTTTCTCTAAAAAAGTTTACCTTTGAAAACAACATGGAGAAGGACTGTTTAAAACCTCAGTTGTCATAGTGACAGTTATCTGACATGCAAAGCACGCAATGGTATGCATGCATGCATTATTTATTTATTGATTATTTACATTCAGTTGTTTCTGCAGTGCACTTCCATTATATATCAATGTGCAGTAGTCATTGCAATTTCAATCTGTGCAATACCCCAAATGCAAGGAGCAGTTTGTGTGCAATATTTGGTAGGCTGCATGATCTCAGGTGCCATGCATCAAATTGTTGCTTACCAATAATATATCTGACCAGTTAAATCGACCTTGAATGTTTTTTTATGACCACTCTTAACACAGATCTTAGAAACCAAGGATGCTAATGTTCTCTGAGAGTGATGGGAACATCATGATGAGAAGGAGAGTAGCTGCATAAAGCAATCTTTCCTTGGCTGAATGATTTTACATACCCAGCTAGAAAATAAGAGTATATGTCTCCTAGTCTGGCATATGTGTTTCCCAAAAGTCAAATTTCTCATTGCTGTGTTACATTACCATGATGTCTGCTGAACAGCATAGAGATGTCAAAGCGAAGGGGACACGACAATCCTATCACAAATGATGCTTCTTTTACCTGTCAAACAGTCACCAAGGGTCCTAAAAAGGAAAACATTTTCTTCTGTAGTACCAATAAAATCTTAAACTGGCTTTTGTATAACAACAATAACTTCAACTGTCAGCTGTTTTTCATCTTTGTAACAAAGTTCACAGTGAAATTTCCAGGAATGCGTAATTGACCTTTTCCTTCACGCATTTTTACAACAGGCATCAACAAGGCTGAATGTCAGCAACTCGGACTAATTTATTTGCACTTCTACATGTTTTAACAATGCCGGACTATTACTTCCTCTTTGGAAATTTACCACACTTATAGCCATGACTCAGTTGGGCTTTCGAGAGAGGAGGCCACGTGACGTAATTTATCTTTCATCACGCATTTTTGCTATGCGTCTCTATTTTGAAATTGACTTCTCCAAAGTACACCCTATGCTCTACTCCACACTTAATCATTCCAGTGCCATGAGCTGAATCAACCTGCCAGAATGAGGAACAGTCGTGGTCTATTACAGTATAATGGCAATAACATTTCCAGCCTTTGCCAAGCTGTTGCATTGTTCCTTTTCAATGAGGCTGCCTTGTTGCTCTGGGCTCTGGGGAAGCTTTCTTCCTCTTAAGCTTTTGTCTGGTTCCCCCGTTACACTGCATACGCACATAGAGGAAGGGACAATATGTGTAGAGCCGCTGTGAACGAGCCCTGATTACATCTGCTTGTCTGGAGTTGATGCTACATCACTCGCTGTCTGTAATCAAATTTGCTGGCAGCCACAAAGGAAAACATTACGCTTGGATACAAGCTTGATTTAAATGGCAGAAGCTTCACATTTAGTTATGGTAAAAGGTAAGTAGGTTAAGGTCGATCAATATAATGGATCAACAAGAATGTGGTCAAATGAAACTAAACCATAATCTTTAGAATTTCTCTTCTGTTTATGAGTTTTTGAACAAATTCACTTCAAGTATTCTGAATTTCTTGATATGGCTATTGTGGCTACAACGCCTGCTTGTGTAATGATGTTTCTTCATTGACTGTTTCCCTGCTGGAGCTTCTGCCTTCTCTTGCATTCCACCATTATCTAGGTGTGCAAATAAAAAACCACCCAACCCGTCTGGGATAAAGGTGGGGTCGCTGTCAGTAAGAGGAAAAGGTTTCACCATACTGAACTGCAACAATGTGCCAACCATGACTCATCCCACAGGAAAGAGGAGTAATAACAGGTGTATAAATGGAAAAGTTTGGACCTTTGGTCTTGGCCATTATTTGCATCTTAACTTAGGCATTCTTTAGGGCGACAGTGACGCAGAGGTAAGGGAGTTCGGCATGGAATTGGGTTGCCGGTCGATGCTCCGCTCTGATTGTCTCGGTCCTTGTGTCCTTGGGCCCTTGACCCAAATTGCCTGCTGGCGGTGGTCAGATGGTCCGGTGGTGCTGATGTATGGCAGCATTGTCTCTGTCAATCTGCCCCAGAGCAGCTGTGACTATTAACATAGCTCACCACTGTCAGGGTGAGAACATGTGTGTGAGTAGATGAATGATTGTAGTGTAAAGCGCTTTGAGGTCGTCAGACTAGTTAGAACGCTATACAAGTACAAGCCATTTAACATTTTAGTGCAAAACAATTAAAGATTGCTTGCCTATAGCAAGTTAGCTAAAGGTGAATACAGCATAGCTGGAACATTTACACTCTCAACAAAAACTGACGTCAATACATCTCATTCAGAGACTTTTTTTCCTTGAGCATCCTGGGAAGTGAAGTGTGTTTTGTAATGATTCAAGTAAAATTAAATGCAGCCTTCTTCAGATAGACTTATGCATGTTTTTTAATTACATTTCTACATTAATTACATTTAATTACATTACATTAACTTATGGTTGCCTCGAAGAAAATGTTCAACATTGTTAAATTTGAAATTTACTTGCTTTAGGAAAGGCATGTTAGCTTTTTTTTTGGCTTCATGCACTACAATCTAGGGAAGGGTTCTTGAATTCCAGTCCTCGAGGTCCAGTGTCCTAGAACCTTTCGATGAGTTCCTGCTCCAACACACCTGTATCAAATGGCTGAATTACCTCCTCAATAAGTAGTCAAGGGCTGCATGCAAAACGTTCTAATCACAGCTCCTACTCCTGTTCCTTGACATTTCATTAAGGTCAACAGTAAGAACTCTATCATGGGAGGAAAGGAGCTTCAATCTGCTGAGACGATTTCGAACAGCCTTTAACTCCGACATCATTATGTGACAGAGATGCGCCTGAATGATTGTAGTCAAACCTGGGCCTACAGCCTACTAAAAAAAGAGCAACAAAGTGTGCGCTCTCTTCTCTCCGGACATTTTCAATAATTTCCGTGAGGTGGGCTGTGCTGATACATCATGTCATGTAAAGATTTCTGTATTCCACATAGCTTCTTAGCACCAACAAGGGACATCGCAAGATGCATATGCTAAAAGAGCTACGATAGGAAGTATGGTTCATCCTTCTTTTCCTTTCTCCTTCTTTACTATTCGGACATCACGTGTGGTGAATGCTGATGCACTTCTGGTTTGGCTGAACAGTCCTTACCAATTAGACCATTTCAGATGGAGCCAAGTTCTCCACAGTACTGATAATGACCTGATTTTGTGACTCAGGTGTGTTAAAGCAGAGACATATCTAAAAGTTGCAGGACACCAGAACTCAAGGACTGGAGTTGAAGACACCTGATCTAGGGTGTTTTGACGAAGATGAGGATAACCTTTGATGCATGGAGGGGCTTGTTGTGAGAGAAAAGCTGCATGATTAAATACTTGAGAGAGAGCCTGGTAACTGAGGTGACAGAGTGAGGACGTTCAGAATGGATTAAGCTTGGAGATGGAGGCTGGGTAGCAAAACTGTTAATTTGGTGTGATTGCCAGGGTGTTTTCCTATTAATGTTGGTATTCTGGATAACAAGGACACATGCAAATCTCACTTTTGCAAGCAAGAAACTGTTTTTGTTTTTGATTGGCTCCATAGTGACACCTCTTAATGTAGTCAGAATTGTGACACAACTAACATCCTGTGTAGACAACAACGGGGTGGGGTTTGCTGCAAAGCCTGGGTTCTGTGGTGTAGTGCATATCTGCCCTAAAACCTGAAGCAGTAAAGAAAATAGAGGACACCACTGCCATCCTTCGGCTTGTACAATATTTGGTTACCATAGAAACTCTGGATGCAGGTTAGTGGACAGACACTGCAGACTAAGGTGTTGCACAGAATAAAGGCTTGTTTTAATTTAGTTTTCTTCACTAGATGCTTAATATGTGGTTTAAATGTGAGACCTTTGTCGCCATGAAGCCCAATATTTGAACTTAGCAAGATGGCTCTAGGTTATAACTCATTAACTTTAAACTTCAATTTAGAATTAGCATTGGTTTTAATGTCTAGAGTCAAAATGAGTTTTAAGTCACAAAATGACATTTAAACAGCACTGAAAGCATATTGGGAGTACCACCTCTAGTGAGCTACCAGAAAAACAAGTGAATGTACAATCAGCTTTACTGTGAACCATAATGTTGGAGTAAATTTGCACATCTTTAATGTAGGTGATAAAATCCAGTGATCCAAGAACTGGCATTTGAATAACACCCTTCAAAATGATAATCCTTCTAAAAATAAAATCATCTCAAATAGAGATCTAATCAGAAAGATAGTTGTGAAACGAGAGACAGAATGTTCAGTGACTCCAAATTTAGAAAGTCTCTGTATCAGTAAGTTGTGAACTATAACGTCATAGACCTTGAACACATCGGAAAAAAAGGGCAGCTTGGTGTGGCTTTCTATAAAGAGATTATATTTAAAAACTTCATAGCGGCTGTATTTGAGTTGTGATTTATTTTCTAAAATCGTATTGAACACTAGATAAAACAATGTTTGAAGTCAAGTGCTCTTTGAGTTACTTCGTGACCAAAGATCCAAGTGACATAACTAACTCACAGTTAATTTTATTTGGCAACTTCACCTGTTTTTTAGTTGCCAAAAGATGACAGATGACGCTCCTGTCCGGTTTCACCTCCCAACCTCTCAAGGAAAATATTACTTCATTAATATCACACCAAAGGAAATGCAGCTACCGTACGTTTCATTGCATGCTTTTGAGAAATTTATAATTTAATTCAATTCAATTCAATTCAAATTCAATTCTAAAATACTTTATTTATCTAAAGGGAAATTAAATGTTGATGTAACTCATTTGGTCAAGGAGTTATTATAGATGGTAATGGCAGTGGGCAGGAATGATCTCCTGTAGCGATCCATTTTACAACTAATCTGAAGAAGCCTTTGACTGAAGAGACTCTGTTTTCCAATGACAACGTCATGAAGAGGATGTCTAGGAATGTTCAAAATCCTTCTTTGCATCATCATCTCCAGAGGTTCCACAGTCGTCCCCGTAGCAAAACCAGGCTTTTTACCAGGTTGTTGAGCCTTTTTAGGTCCCTGGCCCTGCTCTCCAAACAGATCATGGCAGAGGAGATGACGCTCTCAACAAAAGACTTATAGAAAATATGCAGCATCTTGCTGCAAACCTTGAAGGACCTAAACTTCCTCAAAAAGTACAGTCTGCAATGTCCTTTCTTGTAGATGGCTTCACTGTTGTGTCTCCAGTCCAGTCTGTTGTCCACATGAACACCGGGGTATTTATACTCCTCAGCCACCTCCACTTCTTCTCCCATGATAGAAATTGGGTTCAATCCAATCCTATTCCTCCTGAACTCTACAATCATCTTTGTTTTGTACACATTCAAGATGAGATGGTAGCTTCCACACAATGCCACAAAGTGATCCACCAGCTCTCTGTACTCAGCTTCTTGTCCATCTCTGATACACCCGACAACTGCAGAGTCATCTGAATATTTCTGTAGATGACAGGAGTCAGACAGGAAGTCTGAAGTGTACAGAGTGAAAAGGAACAATGAGAGTACAGCACCCTGTGGTGTTCCTGTGCTGCTGACCACCCAGTCAGACACACAATCCTTCAGTCTCACAAACTGTGGTCTGTTTGTCAGGTAGTGTCTGATCCAAGCGATCGTTGAGGCCTCCACCTGAGTCTTCTTGAGTTTCTGACAAAGCTAATCAGGCTGAATTTTGTTAAACGCACTGGAGAAATCAAAGAACATGATCCTCACAGTGCGGTGGGTCTTTTAAAGCAGGTGTATGATGGTGTCTTCAACTCCAACTCCACGGTGATAAGAACACTGCAGGGGGTCCTGATATGTGCTGGTTTGCTTAAACAGGTGGGCCTGTGTCTTTCCAGGACCTTCATGATGTGGGATGTCAGTGCAACCGATCTGTAGTCGTCATTGATGACTGACTGATGAGCTTTCTTTGGTACCGGAACCAGACAGGATGTCTTCCACAACAGCGGTACCTTCTCTTGGGTCAAGCTCAGATTGAATAGGTGCTGCAGAATCCCACATACCTTCAGGACTCTGGGGCTGACACCATCTGGACATGCCACCTTGTTCAGGTTCAGTCTCTCTCCAGCTGACTCTTCCACTGACTTCTAGACACAGAAACATGGGAGGAGTAGGGAGCAGCAGCATCTCCTGATTTGTTGAAGACAAATTAGTGGAAGCATAACAGTCCATGACTGAGGTAGAGGATAAAACGTCTGAGGTGTGACAGGAAAGCTGTGGGTCAAAGGAGGTCAAACGAACAATAATTATTTTCCACTTATTTGTATTGTTTGAAAAAAAAAAAGATGTCACTAGTGCAGATATATTTGAAATAGGATCTTTATTTTAAGAAACATTCTTTATTCTTTCATTTTCACAAACTTTCATTTCCTTACAGCAGCCGCCATTTGTTAGCATTTTGATGTTTACAGCACAGTATAAAATTCCAAAGGATGTGCTACATTTCTTCAGACAATACAGAGTAAATGTACAACATGACAAAAATTGTACACATAAAAAATTTAGAGTTTTCATCAGATTTTAATTAATTGTCCACGAAAAGGAGTCACAAAGGGCAGAACTGGACAAAACAAGAACATTTGACACTGAAAATTTGTCTTGATGGTTAAAGTCGGTATTATACAAAACAGTCATATTTGGTTTGACTGTCAGAGTTTGTGCACTAAAACAAACCAGCAAAAGACAGTTACACACATAATAAAAAAAAAAAGTCCTTTGACTCAGATTTCTGACAGCAGAGCAGAAGGATTATGGTCCAGAACTGCATAAAAACGTGTGTGCACAGTTTACTTGAATCAGGAAACTTTTAAAAAGAAACATGTTCTTTTTACAAAGTGCAATATGTCCTGTAAAGGCTCGTAGGATATTTGATGCAGTTTCAGGTTTTAAGCCATCACACATTGGTGATCTCAATGCTGGAGTAACCATGGATTGGGCTTCCTTCAGCTCTCGGCGGAGTGCGATCACGAACCTCTCGAGGTAAGGAGCCAAAACTGCTATGGCAACTCAGGTCCCGCCCACCCCGGCTTTTGGGGCTGAAGCCTAATGGAGGCTGAAAAAGTAAAACCTTGTCACTGTAAATACATACCTCAAAGACATTTATTTTTTATTGTATTAATTTATTTATCACTAAAGCAAAAATAAGTTAAATCAAGAATGTTTTGCAGCAGAACAAAGGCTGACACTGAGAGACACTTTTGTTTCTGAAATAATTTTACCTTGACAGCCCTTCTTCTTAGAGAGCCCTCGTCATCTGTGTGTCGGGTGTTGGAGCTGGGGGGTCTGGTCAGTGAGTTCTGCCGAAGTGGCGTTGGTGGAGTTACCACACCTGAATGATCATAGCTTTGTTGCACAATTGCTCTACAGGGAAGCACAGAAAGAAAAGTGTATGAAAGATCAATGCAGGTAGCATTGTAAAAAGGCAACATGCACATTTGAGCTGCACTTACGATTAAAAAGAAAATGTATTATCTGATGTCATAATACTGTTAAATATCAATTGAAAGGGGAAAGAAAACAGTAAATGGGGAATACTTCCATGTAACTGCAGCATGCACATGAACGTTTGCTCCCACCTGGATGAAGCGATCAGTGCCATCATCTCCTCATCAAGGTGTCGGCGGACCATGTGTTTGCTGCTGGGGATTCCCAGCGCTGTAGCCATGGAGTCAGAGTTGAACGAGGGGTCAAGCATCATAACCGCTCCATGAACTCCACTACTGAGGAGGCTGTCAGCATATTCCTGGTAACAATAATTAACAAATGAAACACACTTTTATTTTTATTTTTTTTTACTTCCCATGTTTATTTATTTAAGCAAAAATGTCGCTTCTATGATTTATGCCAATTTAAAACGCAGATGATTACAATTCAGTATAAGTATAAGCCTCCTGGGCAGCATAAAATTCCATTTCAGACATCCTTATCTGTGACTGAAATCAATGTAACAGGAACTGGTTGTTTGTGCCAATGGCAAAGAGGATGTAGTGTGACAGGTGTTGTGACTATTTAAGGTAAAGTTACAAAGGGCCTTTTCAATTAGCTTCTTATCTCACTTTACTGACAAGGGTAAAAATAAATACCCTAGTATTTGATATATGACAGAGCAATTTTTGGTTTAATAAGTAAGCACAAATCAGGTGCTTAGACCATTATTACTGCTCTATTCTCGCAACCATTTTTACTGTATCATTCTAGCATTTCAGAAAATGAATTGAAGAGAAATCTGCCTGGAAAGTTAACAGGATTTTATAATTCGTTGTTTTGCTTCCGAATTATCTGATTATTAAATGTTTAACTTAACTAACACTGTAAGAGCTTTAATCAGATTATTTTTGGCAAATGACTGTGGAAGATTTGCCAATGTCATGCCCTAAGATCTATTAGTTATTGATATTTTTTATCATACCTTTATTTAACCAGGAAAGTCCCTATTGAGATTAATATTCTCTTTTCATCTAACTGCTGCATTTGCTACTGTTGACCATAGTGTTCATTTCCCACGCCTCGATTATTGAGTTGAGAATAAAGGTTAACCATCGGCTTGGACTCTAGACACATTATAGTAAATTGTCTGTCTATCACAGCCATGGTGGACTGTGCAGTTCCACAGCATTCAGCTTCTTTGTTTTACTTTACCAGCTTTTATTGAGGTGTAATCTGAAAAAGAAAAAGAAACATATGGGTGCCATACTCATCTGAGTATGTTATCAAATAATTCACACTTTATCAACCCTTTATTAGACTGTCTAGATGAAATCATGGCATAGGTGGCTCTGAATTTTCTCAACTTTAATCAAATCAAAAGCTTATTTTATTAGAGCCTGAAGGTTCATTACACACCTCTCTGGTCAATATTGGGTACTTTGTCAAACTGTATTTTATCAATCTTGGGGTAATCCAGATTTTAAATTTAATAAATAGGTCAGCCCTTATTTGCTAATCTCATTTTTCTCCCTTGGCTGCCTGTGTCTAATTTTCCATATTCTTCTCTTGCCTTTAAATGCCTTAGTTGTGCTGCTAATTATTACTTCTCTAAACTTCTTTATTTCTTAAATAAACTGTTCAACAGCTTAAGGTTGCACCAAAAACTTTTCTATAACTCAGAAGAAATGTACCTTTTTCCTCCTCAGCACCAAACTCTAGAACATGTTTTCTACAAATATCGGACAGGTTTCTATACTTTATAAAATACTTTTTTTTTTTTACTTTTACCTGTTTTTCCTCCATTCCTGTGGCACAGTGTTTTGTTGTTTATGTTCAGGTTATACGTCTTGAAGCATGTTCTTATCGGACAGTACTTTTTTTTCTAAATCTGCTTTATTTATAAATTGCATTTAGATTTAATATGCACTTTGTTTTCATTCAAACTAATGTTTATCTCGTATCTATCTGTGTAGCAATGTGTTTTACTTGGTGCACTTTGGTTTATGCTTCTTCATTTTTAGTCAATTGTTTTTACCCAAATTATCTCTTTTAAGTGAATTTCTAAGTACGAAACGTTGATTCTTCCTTATAATGTGTACTTCAGACGATTGTTGTTTTTGTTTTTTGTGTTTTTTTGTGCCACCCCACCTTGAGGTCAATATCTTTAATCCATTTCATAACACGATGAGACGTCCAAACCAGTGGATCCTCATTCTGGTGCTCACACTGTGTCCGGCGAGCCTGCAGCACCTGCAACATTAATTTTTTAGAAACACCTTTTATCTAGCTGATAGCTTCCATCTTTGCACACAGCTTAAGCACATTCAGTCAGATTCACTGACAGATCTTTTTTTCTTTGGCTCACCTCCTTATCGAAGTCGAACGACTGCAGTAGTTCGATGCCAAGGAGCAGGCTGACCTGATGGAACTTCTTGGTGATGTTGAGGTGACGTTCCAGGTCACGGCGGGTCAGGGAGTTCAGCATGCGCCCGTCCACCAGGTGAGTGTGAAAAGCCTGAGAGTACTGAGGTAATCCCACATCACTTAACCAAGCCTTGGCCACCCAGTGGTGGTCCAAATCTGCAGCTTTTGACAGTCTACAAACAGACAGAAGGAGGGTTATTTATGGTAAAAACTGTAATATAGGAATAGCCAATAGCATTTGTTTAGTGAGGTTACAGTCCATAAACCAGAAATGACTGTTTGGATCAAATTCATTTATTGGAGTATCACTATAACGACAACCAAAGAGTTTACCATTGAAATTGTTTAGTATTCTTTTGCATAAATTCAAGGCCACTTTCTTTTATTCCCAACTGACATTGCAACTAACACCATTTTGTGATGAGTTTGAGTCAGTTTTTAGACTTTACCACAGCACAGAGACAGACCTTTTGAAAGTTCTTAACATTCTTTTAATGGTAGACTCAGGGAATGCTGTTGTTTTAATCTTTTTGGTTGATACCTTGGACCATATATTCTGTAATTTTGGAACATGTTGGTACTAAAAGATGCAGCTCTGTCCTTGTTCAAGTCATTATATCAGACAGGAGTTTCCCTGTAAATCTAGGGGCTTAATCCTCTTTAGCAACCCCACTCCAATTCGGAGTTCCCCAGGGATCCATATTGGGATCATTGCTGTTTGTTTCCGCTACGTTCTAATTTTAGGAAACATATCATAACATACTTTTTAATTAATTTGCTAATGACACTCAGACCTATCTAGCAGTTAAACTAAGCAGCAGTAATTCATTTTTTGTCTTACTGTCTGGCTGAAATTAAAGTTAAAGGCAGCGCCCTATGGTAACCGCGTCAGGCGGGGTCCTCAGCAGCAAGGCCTCAGTCAATCGTTCCCCTGAAATGTTTGTGATGGATGGTTGTACTGGAACTGTAATTTCCCTCTGGGATTATTAAAGTATTTCTGATTCTGATAAAATGTTCTAAAATTTAATGAAGACAAGGCTGAGGTAATCTGGTTTGAAAACAGTCGAATGGTCCCCTGTGGAGCTGATGTTCTCGGTTCTCTAACTGCTTGCAGTCACTCTGCTGTAAATAATTTGCGTGCTATTCTGGATAATTCTCATAAATTTGAAAGTATTGAGTATTGTTACTAAGTCAAACTATTTCCAATTATGACTCATTGCTAAAATGAAGCTTTATTTTTTATTTTATTTATTTGTTTTTTTTATGCCTTATTTCTCTTTCACGAATCTTGGTAAGCTTATTAGTGCTTTTATCATCTCTTGTCTGGTACATGAACACAAAACTCCAGTCTTATAATTTCTTCCTAGGCTTTCTGTTCATCGCATTGATTTTAAAATGATATCATTCACTTTTAAAGTCTTTTCAGCACATCCTGTCTAGCTCCTGTCTGTGAGCTCCTCAATATCTCCATGCCTTTGACAGCCCTCCAGTCAACCTGCAGGGTTCTCCTGAATATTTCAAGATGAAAGTTATAGCATGCAGTTAGTATGGCTGCCCAAGACCCTCTGCACCGCTCAGAGCAAAGAATCATCTACATGTATTTATGAACACATATCATTTCCCTGGCCTTGACTGATTATAAGATGCTAAATCGTTCCTAGAATTCTTAAATCTTCAGTGTTTTATTTTATTTTTATAACAGTTTTATTGTATTTGCTATTTAATGATGGCATAATTGTGAAGTGCTTTGGTCAATTATTAATAGATAAATACATTTGACATTGCCAGTATTATAATAATGTCAATATTTTATTTGAAATTTGGATTAAACTATCTAACTTTATACATAGCCCTCTATATCCAATTTTAACTTCAAACTTTGTTATTCCTTGCATTTTCTTTTAAATTTTTTGTTATCAAATTACACTTAGTCAATGAGAAAAGCTTCAGTAAAACTAAAGTACTATCAAATATAAGCATTCTAGCTGAATAAATAGGCAAATTTATGTCTAATTGAAATCATTTTTACTGAGCCTCAGAAAGAGAACCAGATATCTATGAGTGTTATAAAATATAATTTGAGATTTTTTTTCACAAAACATGGGAACATTAGTCACCACATTTTCTTGATCTCGTCAATGATAAAAATGTAAAATAGCATCAATTAGCCATGCATATAATTTTTGCAAAAACAAAAAAACATAATATTTCTTGTAGTAAAATAATATGGCACATTTTCCATACATACACAATAGTTCAGGAAAAGGGATGCACTTACAAATTGGCACTGACACAAATCAGACGATTTTCAGATTGCTCAGCTCCTATTGATTATCGGCCGGTTGGAAACTCAAAAACTTTATGTAACTACATTAAGTGAAAACCCCTCAACAAGTACAACCAGGCTGCACTGAAGCCAACACTCAGTGTTGAAGTTTTACTGATTGAAGACTAATATTCATAGTATCAGTCAGGTGTTTAGTACTGTATAACGCCAGAGTAATCACAAATGCTGTGTGAAGCTATAAAAGGAAATTCTTTACTACATGTTGAGACATGTCAATATATCCCAAGAGCCATTCAGTTGACAGGAGCAGAAGAGTAAGACTGAAAGTGGACAAAAGAAATGCATCTTGAGCTTTCAACCTATATTTGTCATGGAACCTGCTTGAGTAGGAAATGTTGCATTTTTTTGATTTTAGGAGTTAAGATAATTAACTTCCTTCTCTGTCTGGGCTACTGCATCAATAACCATGCACATCACTAATACAAGACGCTGGCTGAGCCCATATTAAAATGTTTGAAATGTCACGACTTGAATAATTTTTTATATTTTAAGACTGTTTTAATGCAACTGTCCTCTGACACAGGAATAGGAACTTCATCTCTCATAATTAATGGTCACTCATTGATGGAAGGTCAGAAAAAAAATAATCTTTGGACTGTTCTGTTTTCCCATTATTGTAGCTCATTAGGAGAAATCAAGAGTGGTTAGAATTGGAAAGGGCAGTGATAGCTTAGTAAAAACAGGAGACAAGAAATAGGCCTCAAAATTCAGATTGGTGCCTCTCTAGTTAAGAACCATCTTAAGCAAAGGAACCCAAAGAAGGCTGTTGATAAAATGTTTCAACATTTCGTCATATGCTTTTAGGTTGCTGCTTGGTAATCCTCAATGGAAATATCCTTTCAATGTAATTCTAAGTACCTGATCCTTCAGTCAGTTTAATACTGTAGTAGTAAATACTGTATAAAATGTCTAGCGGGTCCGACATGCCTTATCCTACAAGGGGAAAACGTCAATGATCTAATTTATGTTTTAGCTTAAAGGTTATGCACTGGCTTTTGAGATGAAAGGTTGATAGAGGTTTTTACTTTAAATAACCAACAGATGGCCCCCACACACAGCCATGTCTTATATGGTTAGTTTCTTCAAAAAAAAAAAAAAAAAAAAAAAAAAAAAAAAGCCCCTTTCAGCTCTTCCTCACTCTTTGCCATTCTCAGCATCTCTGTAATCCTCTATGGCCAAGCGTAGTTTCCGGCGGTGCATTAAACTGTTGACACCTAAACCCAGCTCCAGGTCGTCATCCGTAAGTCCCAGTAAAACCTGGAAGATTGTGAGAATGGAAACGTCACAAATTCCTCCTACTTAAAAGCCCCCCAGTGCAAAACAAAAACCTGCGCTAAAGACAGCTGGCGTTACCTTTCCGCTCTTCACGTTTTCTGAGCAGGTGCGGATGTACATGGGCATTGCCATGACAACCTCCAGCCAGGCCTGCACGGTGCCGGCCCTCCACTGAGACATGGGCGTCGTCCTGGCCAGCTCCACTAGCTGGAGGCGATCCAGCTGGTCCTCTGACCCGTCTGACAGGCTGAGGCGGGTGGGGCTGTAGAGGCTGTCTGAGTCTGGGTGGGTGGGAGGGGTGAGGTACAGATGGGTGATGTGGGTGAAGTCGTAAGTGGAGGCATGGGTGGCAGTGAGTTTGTGAGCAATGATACAAAACAAAGTGTTAATGCACGGCAACAATAAGATGTTCAATATAAAAATCAGCCTTTTGGGAAGGAAGTACTTTGCTTTCGTCACAAGCGTTTGTTTGGCATCTGAAAGCTCCTCACTTGACAAGTCCATTAAAGGAGCAGCTGTTTGAACTTGTGAAATAAAATGACTCATTCACATTAAATAAGCCTGCAGGAACTCTGCAAATGGAAATTTGTGGGGTGTTATAATGTACCCTGATTCCATCTACCTCATGTTACATCAATGTCCTGCGGGTACCGTGAAGGGTTGATACATTATCGCCCATAGATTTGTAAAGCTTATCTGCAAAAACAGTATCATAGCATAAATGCACAATACATTTTATCATTACATTATATTTGGAGAAGGTCAAAAAAAAAATGTTAAAGCATTTCCCTTACTCTAGCAGCAGGTGGCGACATCTTCATAGTTTATCATGTGTTGCTTTTCACCGTGTCTGGCCGGAAATAGCAGCGACTCATGTTATACCTTTGCAAATGTTTGCATTATTATCAGATTTTTTTAAAACTGCTATTTTGTTTGCCCCGTCCTATGAATGCATGTTACCCATGGCTATCAAGGCTAAAACAAAAAGGATGCGGAGAAGCTGATGAGCCTTGGATAAAAGCATCCATCTTTCAGATCAGTCATAATGGACAATATAGGATCTTTGTCCTTGATGGTCTCTGCAAATACAGCATCCATTTTATTACAGGGAAAAGAAAATACAGAAGTCATATTGAAGGATGTCCATTATCTAAATTGGTCACTTTGAAATTTGACTTAAGACCTTCCACATAAAAGCCAGAAAAATAAGAAAAGGGATAATTTGGTTCTGATCTTATTAGCTGTTTTTCGGCAGGAATAAGCAAACACACATTTTCTAATTTGTACCAACCTGAGCTTGTTTTTTCAGAAAGAGATTTACTTAGACAAAACGTTGCAAGCCTTCTCATCGAATATCACAAATTAAATGTTTGCTTAGAACTGCTCCATCTCAAATTCAAGTCGTTTTTTTTTCTTTTCTTTTTTACCAAGAAAATCACACCGACAAAAAAAAAACTCACTTAACGGTAAGCTGGTATAATAGTGCATCAAATAACTAAACAAATTAGAAAAAATGTTGGAGTCAATCACTTACTGAAGACAATCAGCCATCTGTAACTGGATGGATGAATTGACGGTAAAGCAGACCCAAATCATCAAAGTACAAAAAACCTTGTTTCACAGACCAGAAACAATTCCCTGTTTTTGCCTTAGGTGCTATTTTTCCTCAACATTTCTAAAAAAAAAAAGGAAAGAAAAGAAAGAAACTGTTTTGGAACAGTACACTGGCTTGCTTCTAAAAGTGTTAGCAAAGTGATCATAAAAAAAAAAGTTTTTGTGCACTTTTGTTTTTTAGAAGTCACTTGGAATAAGTCTCATGGAAAACAATATTTTCAACTTTTCATCAGCTTTGCAGGGTTTTAACTCTCTACTGTTGGAATTTAAACTTTTTAGTTAAGATAAAAAACAAAAAAAATTTAGGGAGCATGTTGTTCAACGGTGGAGCCCATGTAACTTTTACAGAGGCTAGTCCGTGACGCAGCCATCCAGGTTTTAACTTCCTTCCCAGCACCATTTTCTGCATATCTTCTTTTGTCTTAGCCTGCCCAATTTCCTCTCAAATAATGTTAAATAAACCTTAGAAACCTTAGAAAAGGAAAACTACTAGTGAAATATGTGAAAAATGTATCTCATTTAGGTAATTTGGTTTGCAGTTAATCTAATTCAGAAGATATATCTGGCCCAAATGTGGACCAGAACCATAATCAATGGAGATAGAGTGCAATAAAAAATAATAAAATACCATGATATTCCATAAACTTCTTTAAATAAACGACTTTAAATATATCAAAGCCTGACAAAGAATGCAGCTCTCATTCATATTGTAATATTTTTTTACTAGTTGCTGGGCAAAAATAAAAAATAAAATAAGATGTCCAGCCTGTATCCAGTTTTTCAGTTAAAGGTCAGAGAATAAAAACTACCTTGAGATTGACACAGCTCACAAATTTCTTATGTTATTTTGTCATCACAACTTGTCGTCTTCCTGTCTGTGAACGACTACAACACCCTAACCAAAAAGCAAACAATCTTCCTAAACAGTTGTTTCCCTGCAAACTCGTTATATTCATAGTTGCAGAAATATCATAAAAGTGTTTGCAAATAGGGTTAGTTTTAAACTATAACACTGCTGGGAAAAAAAATAAATCACCAGTCACTTTATTCAGTACATACGTTGAATTGTTTGCTACCAAAATCAGTCAATCACTTTGAAGCAGCTTAATAAATCTGTCCCTCCTGATGTGGTGAAAAAGATTTGTTGATGTGAAAACAAAGCACCAGAATGAGGAGGAAAGAGGATTTAAATCAAACTGACCCTGGTTGATTGCTGGCACCTGACAGGCTTGTCTGAGTTTTCTTTTTCGTTTTCAGAAACTCCGTTTTCATACACAAATATTTTCTTACAGAATGTGGTCTGAAAATATCCAGTAAGAAATAGTAATGTGCACGAAAATGCCTTTTTGATAACATAGATAACATGTCAGAGAAGAAAAGGGATAATAGTTTGAGATGATAAAAAGTGATAAAAAGAACTCTTTAGAGTTAGGCTCAACATTACTCACAGTTATTGGAGAATTTGATGTAAATCCTTTTATACAACTAAGGCACATCTCCAAAGATAGTATTAGGATTTAAAAAAAGTTTTTATCTACATTTTTTAAAGGGAAAAGAGGACGTCAAAGTATGTATAACCTGCCAATAATCAACGAAAAGTCTTTATTGCCATTAAAGCTGTCATTTTTATCAATGTTGGCCAACGTTTTGCTTGTTTCCACTGTTGTTTTGATTATTTATCTCTGGTAATGATGTCCAAGTCTTTGAGTTTGGACTGCCACCTTACCAGCATCCTAATAATAAACTTCCTGCACACATTCTCGCAGATTCAAATTAGGGCTTTAGCTTGGCCACTCCAAAATTTGACATCACTTCCATAGAAAATTAAAAAAAACATTTATTTTAAAGATAAATCTACCATGGGTCTGCCTAATTTAGGAATTACCTGCATTATGACTTGTGTGTGCAGAATAGCATCCCACACAATCTTAATGCAGATGGTCTAGAGCAACAGAAAACCATCCGGGTCTCACTCTTGCCAGCTAAGAACAGGAAACTGACGCAACTCTTTGGACCCTTTAGTACCAAATATGTGTTGCTTCCATGCCAGAGTGAACCTGAGTATTGTCCCTGGTCATGTCAATCACTTTCTGACCACAGTGTAGCCATCCTTTGATGGCTCCATCTAACAGGACAATGCACCATGTCAGAAAGCAGCACACATGACAATTGATGTAGCACAGACCAGCACTAGCACAAACATTTGGTATTAATGAACAATTAAAAGGCAGCTTTGAAATAATAAAAGGATGCAGCTCAGTACAACCAATATGTGGCTGATAAATTAGTCACTGAATGTATATCCTAATAAGCCCATAAACTCAGAGAATTACTCCCGCAGCCTCAGAGCTAAATCGCCGTTGCTGTCAAAAGCATGTTTTATCTCACAGCACTCCCTTTCTTTTTTAAACCACGCATCCCGTTTTCATAAAAAACTTACAACAACTTGAAGAAGTGCTAAAAGTGAGGTCAGTGTGTGATGTTGTCTGAGAGTTAGAAGGCGTCTGCCAACACAGTTTGCAACCCAGCGCAACTCTTTGTTGAAGCAATTGGAACTCCTCTACCTCCCACCTACTTGAGGGTAAGTGGTTGCTTCTTGGGTCGCTCCACTGTGTTGAGAGTAAAGATGGGAGTTTGACAAGAAGGGGTCAGAGTTAGAGGTTAGTGGTCACATCAGTACACACCATTATTGACACCATGCGCTCACACATGAGATTTGACGTGGCCTTATCTCCCCTTGTCCGTTTGTTTTGACTACTGCAGCTCTGTGCAAAATGTAGAGAAGTTTTCTGCAGGGCTTAAAGAATTCAGAGTGGGAATCAGAGAAAAGAAGGCCATTTAAAGGCTGCATGTTGCAGCTCCCTCGGTGGGGAAAAAAAAAAAGAAGGAACAAATCATACCACCACAAAAAAACACAGACAAAAATTACAGGAAAAGAGAGGACAGCCACATAGAAATCATTATCATTTATTTTATTTTAAAATAATCTTATTTTTCTTACGTTGTTCTTTTGAGCGTAACGTTGTTGCCATGCCTTAAAAAGTTGCTACTACCCACTTCTAAATATCTCAGTTTCCACACTGAGGTCTACAGCTCTGATTTTAAATAAAACTCTTCAATGGTAATAATAATAATAATAACAATAATATTCATTTCATTTATGTAATCCTATCTCATATACAAAAACTGAAGTATTTGTGGAAAAAATAAAAACACACCGTGGCTCAGAATATGAAATTATACAATGCTATATTTGATATGTTGTTTACCCCATCAGCAGGTAATTGGCAAAATCAAAACATATAAATAACCTGTATTTTCCTACATATTAGTTGATATTGAATACATTAACTGGTTGAATTGTTCTTATATAAATACAACCAAATGTGATGTTATTTTTTTATTTTAATTGCCTGCAGATTTATATTTCTGTTTTTGTCACATCTAAATGTTTTGGATTATCAAACTAAACCGAACATAAAACCGAAATAATCTGAGAAAATATAAAACACAATTTTCAAAGTATGATTTAATTTATTTAGGAAAACTACACATCCAAATCAACCAGACCCTCAGAGAAATACTATAGAAATTAACTACATTTCTGCTTTAATTCAACCCGCCACACTCAGATTACTGCCAACGTTAAGAATCAAGCAAACACTAAAGACAGACAACTTGAAGTAGGCTACTAAATATCAAAAAGAAACACGTGTCCCAATTTAGAAGAAACAAACAAATTGAGAAACGAAGTCACTGACTTCGAAATCAAACATTGTGGTTGTATTCTATCAATTCAACCTGGGAATCTTTGTTTTGATAGAAAATACCCATTTTGACTTAATCTATGGATCTATGAATTCTGCTCAATGCCAGAAATCCTGAAGGAGACTGTTTGGTCATCTATTTGTGACTCAAAACTTAAGCAAGCTTGAGTTACAGAGCTTGACAAAGATCTGAAGCACACCATCAAATCCACCATGTCTGCATACTGCAACCAGTAACTATCTTTAGAGGGAAACTGGTTTCTCACAAAGGGACAGGTTGGTTTGGATGATGTTTTTCCTTTAACAAATGAAAGCATAATGTCAAAACTGCATTTTGTGTTTTTTTGTTTGTGTTTTTTATTTGGTCTGATATTAAAATTTGGTTGAAGATGCGAAACATTTAACTGTGACAAGAAAAACTAAACAAAAAAAAAATCACTAAGGCAGAAAATACTTTGTCATAGCCCTAGTGGAAGAGTGAAGAGATCCTCTGTGCTTGCAAAGTCAGGTAAAAAAAAAAAAATTCCAATGCTTTCTGGCTCTCTTTTGGGTTTTTAGTGAAGCTGATGAATACCCAGTGATATCTGAATGTCAGGGAGAGAAGAGATTTCCAGTGGGGGCAGTGCAGACTCCGATTTGATCCAAGATGAAAAGAATCCTGTGTCTCTGGACATTCTTTTGCTTGAAGAAAAGTTATTAACCTTTAACACAAATTTAATTGCTTCTTTGGTTGAAGCTTAAATTGCAGAATTTCTGGTGAGCTCAGGGGGTCACCTGGAAAGCAATGCTTTCACTTGATTGGTATGCTTAAAACCTGATTCCTTACCTTATGATGTGGCACTCACCAATGCTAGAGTCCTTTGTTTATTGTATGTGCTTTTTAATGGAGGTTCCAGTTATCAGTTAAAATGGCCTTAATTCCAGAGGTCTGCAAAAGTCTTGACCGACGTTTTATGTGCAGCTTCTAATTTTAGATGGGCTCCTCTGCTATAATCCTACCCCAGCAGCTTTTTGGAGTATTAGTACAATGATAGCTGTGAGCGACTGCAACATGACACTGAAAGAAATGGGTGAAAACTCATGGATATTTAAAACTAGAGTTGGTTTCTTGACAACATTTCTGATCTTTTAAATTGTCTAAATTAATTTCACAATGAAAGGACTATGAGGATTAGTAAACTCTTACAGAATAATAATAAAAAAAAAAAAAATAAGACCAAAAAAAATAAAAATAAAAAATAAGGTCAATTTTAGAAATCCAACTGCTACATTTGAATTGTAGAAAAAAATGAATAATAGTTATGAAATCAGTAACTGACCTCTCTTTTTAAAGCACCTTTTTGACAACATATGCAGAGGAAGAAGTTTCCTCGTAATGAGGACCCTTTCAGCATGCTTAGGGGGGCTGAGACTATTTGCATGCAAGTAATTTGTTCAGGTGTATACAGTGCCTTGCCTAAGTATCCCTTGAACATTTTGTCACATCACAACCGCAATCTTTTGTCGATTTTTTGTAATAGACTACCATAGAGTAACAGATAACAGCGGATGCATACATGGGTATTATTATTATTATTTGACCAAAGAAAATCTGAAAGACGTAGCGCAGGCATGTCCAGCTCCAGTCCTCGAGGGCCGCACTCCTGCATGTTTCAGATCTGTACCTGCCCCAACACATCTGATTCAAATGAATGATTTACCTTCTCGGTCTGTCATCAACGTCTGCAGAGGCCTACTAATAAAACACTCACTGGGTTCAGCTATGTTGAACCAGGACAAGCCGTCAAACATGCAGGACACCGGCCCTTGATGACTGACTTTGGACACCACTGACGTAGTGTTTGTATTCACCTCTCTTTACTCTGTTTCCTCTGAATAAAATACAAGGCCACTGGTTGCCTTTAGAAGTTACCTATTTTATACATAGCTGCTCACTATAAATCCAGCTGTTTTGTCAAGGCCTTAGAGGTTAGTTTGAGAACACTAGTGAGCACACAGTATCATTAAGACCAAGGAACATGGCAGACATATGAAGGATAAAGTTTAAAGCAGACTAAAAACCAGTTCACCAATAACCGTCCACCTAACTATGTGCCGAATAAGGAGAACAATACCGAGAGAAGAGGCTGAAAGGCCTGTGGAAACTTTAGAGGGTCTACAGAGATCCACATCACAAATGGGCAATCTGATGACAACAATCTCCTTACTGTTCACTATGCATATGTGACCTCAATGGAAGAGTGTCAAGAACAAAGAGATTGTCAAAAGACAGCAAGAAACTAATTTCAGACCAACTTGATCCGTCTGAGCTCAAGGGCTGTGTTAACGTTCATTTCATATAACTGGCATTGGAGATCTAAAAGGCTATGGCTTACAACTCGCAGAGCTGATCTTCGAAAGACATGTGAGATTTACTCAAATGAGCGCTAAGCTCCATGCTGTGGTCCTCATGCAGGCCCACTGTTCAGATGCATCCAGTGCTTTGAATACAAGCAAAGTTGATGTGTGCCATCCTCAGCATGGCAATATCTACATTAGAGTCTGCTGATCAACAAATTCAGAATCACACTGGGGGATGATACCATGTTTCCACTCTATGTGCACAGCAGATGAAGCTTAGTTGACTTCAATCCTCCATTCCACGTTGGAAACTTTCAGTTAATTGCAGCCGTAACTCACACGAGAAGATCACAGAGCAGAATGAAGATCTGAAAAGGCCTGTAAGCAGTGGTGGACCCAGCTAACCAGAAAGTTTCACAAACTCATATCCAGCAAACAGAAATATTAGCTTTCCTGCAATTATACCCTGATAAATAAGGACCCTTGAAGAAGCTAAACATTGTTATCATACTTACAGGTATTGAAACCCAATAAACTGGTCCACAAACCGTTTCTAAGCATGATCAATAATGCGATGAAGGAAAATTGTCTTTTTTCGGATTAGTGCGACAGTGTCCACCACCAACTATAAGAAATTAAATTCAAGCCAGCAAAAAGCCACATAGAGGGCAAGGCAGAAAGTTTGAAGAAGGTGCTCTGCTCAGATAAAACTAAATTTTACTTTTTGGCTTAAAGGTATAGTGGGTGAACTTTTTCAGCTTTGAGTTCTGGGGGGGATCACCTTATGTATTGGTTGTCCCACATTGTGACACACTCACCTAACACCAACGTGCTTTTTCCTTGTTAGTTTCCGCTTTCTGGCTGCGCATGAGCCATTGTTCAAAAAGGGATTTGGGCGTTTCTTACCTACATTTCCAGAAAAATCGTCCACTCTACCTTTAACCCCATGGTGAAACACTGTGGTGGCCGAATTATAAAGTAAGGAAGCTGGTTAGAGTCGATAAAAACACGGAAGGAGCTAAAGACAGGACAATCCTGGAGGAGTAATAGCTGGTAGAGGCTGCGGGAGACCTGAGACTGAGGCAGAGGTTCAACTAGAACCAAAGCTTCAATCGAACGGTTCACCTCAAGTCTCCATAAAACTAATTGATTAATTAATTAGTTTGCAAACTGTGGGAAAAAAACCCAAATCAAGGCATATACATACTTTGGCAAGGCACTGTACCTTCTATCTTGGCAGATAGAAACCATGTTTTTTTTTTTTTTTGCATTTCCTGTGTGGCTTCATTGAGCTGTGGAACAAGGAGCTCAGCACAGAAAGTTGATTCCATGTTCAACAGCTTCCACCCAATGGTTGAGGTAAAATCAGTGAGTTCCCCTGTACGGTTTAAATGTTTTAAGGAATTAAACAACTGACAACCAAATTATTGTTGGAACTGAGGAGTCTGCATGTTGCCTACAGGAAACTGTTCTCATCATGGCTGTGTGGGGGTTGGTGAGCGGGGTTGGGGGGGGGGGGCACCAGGCAGGACATAAAAAAAAAAAAAACAAACAAAAGAAAAAAGGGGGGGTTGAGCTTTTAGGGAAGGGTGGTACATGTCAAAATTAACAACGGGCAATCAGAACATGGAGACATTTACAAGCACAAAATGCACAACAATTGTTATTTACAGATAAAGCAGTCCTTCAAGTTTCCAGTTACATGAAAACAAAAAGTTAAGAAGATCCAATTGCACAGCTTTAACAGAGCATGTCCACATTGTCGCTGTGTTTCTATTTACAGAACTGTACATACATACAGGTGCAATTTGTTCAATAAGGGTTACACTTCAGCAAAGCAAGCCTTCTTCTGACATGGCTTCTGACCATGGGCGGCACAAGCCTGTGCGCTCTCGCACGCACATACACATGTACAATATCCCCATTCTGGTGAGACTAAACAGGCGCACGTATATATTATATTTATACACTCCAACATCCATCCTCTCACACATTAAAAACACAACGTGGTCCACAGGTGGTTCACTCAGAAATCTGTGCTTTTTTTTTTTTTTTTACCAGTCTGCATCCTCTTCTATGTAATAATCTGGTGTGGAAGTACCATCAAACAAACCGGGGTCCAGCGACTTGCGTTGCTTTCCCCGGGCAAAAACACGCGACAGAGAGCCCAGCCCCATCTTCTCTTTCTTCTTCTTACGCTTCGCCTCCTCCAGATCTTCTAGGGACTGCAGGAGAAACGAGAGAGACGCAAGATGAATTGATGATCGCAGAAGGGGTGCAACAAGGGCAATAAAGATCAGAGGCGATCACAACTGAAAGGAGAGATGAAACTTTTTTTCACGCTGCCAGACATGCATCAGTGGAACACCCAAACAGTCCCCCCCCCCCTTTTTTTTTTACCCCCACAAACATTCATGTCACGTCTCTAGAGTGAGTGCACAACAGACTGCATGGGGCAAATGTGAACTCAGCCAAAAGAAGGATAGCGAGGGGAAACAGCAGCAGCAGCCAGGCAGTCGAACAGTCAGCAGTTACTACAAGAGGAGGTGATTACTTGGGAGGGTGCAGCGGTGGGCAGCTCTTACATTGCAGAGGGAGTGAGTCCGGTGACGTGGTGAGTTTATATCGCTGGGCGTGGATGACCGATCTCCCTCCAATGCAGAGGCGTCAGAGATGATGGAAGGCTGACGCGAGTGGATCGGGCTCACCCGCACAGCAGCCACTAAACAGGATAAGAAGGGAGAGAGGACAGGCATGCTTTTTTTTTTTTTTTTTTTTCTCGGGTGTTTGGGGCATCAAAGGTAGCAAAATAGGAAAAAAAAAACAAAATAGCTGGTGGACCATCGGTACTGGCTCAATGCAATTAAATAAAAATATGTTTAAAAATAAATACAAGCAGGAAAAAAAAAAGTATATATTTTTGCGACCAGCTGCAGTTGCTAAGCAACAGTGAAACAGCTTCACAGAGGTGTAGAGTGTGTGGACGAACCAATGAGGCTGATGTATAAAGTACAGCCAATTGCAATGCAATTTAGAGTTCGTGACTGTTACCACGTCTTCTTTGTCTTCTTCCGTTTGTTTGCGACTTCCTCCAGATGTCCACAATTAGTCAAAAAGTGGTGGGAGAACCTGTGGCTGCTAAAAGGGATTTGTACTCAGGTGGCTGCAAGGCTAATTTATGAAAAGGTTTCTGTCTTAGGATGGCTAGCAGCATTGGTTCAAGTTTCTGTTGTTCAGTGTTATGTTCTTTTTTTGTTGCATTTTTAATGTTTAACTGTTGTTTGACAAAAACATCTGTGTGCGCAGTAACACAAGTACTGCCCTGGGAAGTGTGTAGCCGCTCTAGCTACAACCCCCTTTAGTTTCAGCTGCAGGACAAACAAACTCAGCAGAAACTTCACTCAAATAGCTAGGGAGAATGTAATATTCTTTCAGAAGCCAGGTGTTAAAAGCTCTAATGGACATATGTTATGTAGAAGGAAAGAAATACATTTTTACAGGTTAAAATGGCATCTCTTATTTCCGTTTAGTTATAAAGCCCATGTTAACAGTATCGCACAGGGTTAGAAAAGTTTGAAAATTGGCAGCTTAGGAAAGACTGACTCTTGAACTCTTTATTGATTATTTCCTATAATCATGTAAGAAGATGACTGTTCAGTGTTTTTCTATGCTGGTGTTGCTTTCTTTTTCCCCCTTGTGAAAACATTATAAATGAAAAAAAAAAATTGCGTTTTAAGCAAATCTCTCAACACAGTTTTGTTGAAGTTGCTCTATTTTATTATTGACTGAAGGCCTCTTGGTTGGCAGCATAGCTACAAAAAAAGGAAAAGTTTGATATATTTTCTGTCTGCATTATACATTTCAGCTGGAATGAGCCTCACAAGAAAGAGGAACTTGAATTTCAAATGTGGTTCTGGAAAGTGTCAGCTAGCACAGATATATCTGCTTTTATGAGCAAGGACAGTCAATTTAAATCTTCTAAAAAAATAAATTCTACTGAAAAGAAAGGGAGTCCCTCTCTGAGCTATTTTCTGAAAAAGTTGTATTTCAAACGCTGCATTTTACGAGAAATGTATTTTGTAAATAAATTTGGTTTTGCAGTACAACAGCTGCCACAGAATGCCAGTTTTTTGGCTTTATGTACAAGCTAACCCCGGCACAACCTAACAGCTAAGCACTACAGGAAGTTAGAAAGTGGAAGGTTTAGGACTCTCTTTCTTTTGTCCTCAAAAGAAAGAGAGTAAGGGACTCTTAAGGCCTATTTGTGATGTGTTTGTTGATTTCCTTTTTCTTTTTTTTTTTGCACTGTAATAATTTTAGGCATATAATACTGTGTATGTTCAGCGATTCTCCATATTGGTGTTGGTGAGGATATCTTGACAGAAATGTAAAGCCTGTTGGAAGGAAAGGTCATGAAAGAGTCCCAGTTTTGCACTCACAACCCTGTTAGTGATAACAGGTACCATTTCTGTTTTGACTCTTGGGGAGTATGTCAGTCAGAAAGTACTGCTAAATACTGCTGCGGTGAATACTTGGCAGGACATACTGAGTTACAAAGCTGAAACCTGAAAATGTCAACATAGAAATGTAATCAATTAAAAAAAAGGCAAAATCACAATAATGTGAAGCATTTAATTTAGGTATAACCACATACATTTAGCATGCAATTAATCCTTAGCAGCTTCTTAAGAGGAAATAAAGCGCATGACATACCACAGCTGGAACGTCATCATACTTAGCAGATGGCAAGATTTGATGCTTAGAAACCAGCTTCGTATGAGCATGCAGTTCGTAAGCAATGGGATAACAATCTCAACATGTTCGTGGCAAAAGTGTAATATTTCCTAATGTGTGCTTACCTTGTCTGTCAGTGGGATGGCCTGTGTGGACATAGAGGGTCTGCTGACTCTGCCTGATGGCAGCAGTCAGGGGAAGATCTGCCTGCATCACCCACTCCTGGTTGTTGCCGTTGACGACTGCCTCTGTGGGCATGGCCAAAGAGTGACGCTTGGGCACATCCTTTGTCAGGGTGGCTAGCGACTGTTTGGCCTTAAGGAGATAAACAGACACGTGCATGTGTTCATTTGGCAGATCTTAATTCACCACAGATTTCTGAGTGTGATGATGCTTCTTTTGGCATTATTATTATTTTTGTACCGGCTTACTCACAGACATATTATGCACCCAGAAAGCAACAACAAGCTTCTGAACGTGTTAGTGCACACAGACATGTGAGCTTCCCTCCTGGCTCATCATGATGCTCTTGTATCAGAAATAGTCAGTCTGTTTTCTCATTCTCTTGGTGCTGTACAAAACCTCTCGCTATTACTCCTGGGACTGCTGACAAAGTTATTGAATTAAAAAAAAAACTAAAAAGAGGGAATATTGTGAAGAGATGTAAGGCATTTTATTTAATTTTTTGCCAAGAGGGTGGAAACTGGAGGTTGGTGTTGTGCAAAATTACTAAGAAAGTGGAAAACAATTAAGGCTTTCTTGTGACTTTAATGAATACATTTGCTTTGAGGTGGTTTTCAGACACAACAATGAGCTTCTGCAGCCTTAAGAGATATGTGTTTTCCCAAAGACCCTCGGAAAAATGTTTGCCGCCCCCTCCCCCAACCCGTCTGTGTTTTCTGATTAGCTGTGACATGTTGCTGCTTAAAAATTGCTTCAACTATTGCTATTGTGCAAACCTTATTATCATGCCAAGCACAGCAGGCTGCAATTCACCATCACAATCAGCTTCACTGCAATCACATCTACTTTACTGGCAGTCAAACAATTATCAGTCACAGTTTTTTGACATGCAAAACTGAATACAGTCACAAGTGTTTAAGGCAATTAGGGTTCAGAAAATAGATGAGCTTTACAGAGCATTCCGATTGATCACTCTCTAATCTGTGGCATTTTTTCATGTTAGGATCACTGGGATCAGAAAAGGTTGACTGGGGATTACAGAAAAACGTGCATCTGAGCAGGGAGGCTTCCTGGAAAACACAATTAGGTCACAGGTAGGGGAGATTTCCAGGGAGAGTTGGGATCAAAAAAGATGAAATTTATTTTCAAACTGTGGGCCTGTCTTACCGCCATGACCCTAGGAGAGTAGTCCCTGTCCGCAAGCCGCTCAAACACCCGGAACTCCATTCTCTGATTGACACAGTTACTCATCTGGGGGGTTGGAGACACGAGGAATGGCTATATTGCACATTTAAATTTGTCTTTTTTTGTTTTGATCAAATGTAGTCACTGTAAAACATTGTCTGTGACAGAGCATAAGTACACAGCTCCCAACCTATTGCTTCTTTATCATTTTCTTCATGCACTGCTATTTTTTGGTGTACACTCACTAACAGTTTGAGATAAGATCTCTATAAGCATAACATAACATGTTCTGGTAAAATTATTTAAACAGTTGAGTTAAATTCCTTTCTGTCATTGATTTTGTTGCAAACTATTACATTGACTGTACAAACTAAAACGATTTTAATGATGTGACGAAGAATAACATAATTAAGTTCATGGTTTTGACTGGTTTAAATTAAGTTCATGGTTTTGACTGTTTTAGAAAATAAATTAAAACAAAACTGTATAACATGACTATTGAAACATGACATAATAAAAATGGAAAAGCAACGGTCATGCTGTTGCTAATATGAAACATAGATTATTACAGTTATAATAATGTTATATGTAACAGTTATTCTTTATTTGTGCTTAAGTCTGTGTATACCCACAAATATAATAAATAAGCATTTAGTAAACTTTATGAAGTGTTCACTGCAACAAAAAAAAAGAAACAAACAAAAACCTTTCAAGAATCACAGGCTGATATTTGGCCAATTAGTCTAGCTTCTTACTAGCTTCCTTGCGTTTTACAGAAGTCATTAGTAATGCACAATGCTTCATAACATTTTATCCTAATAACGTCTGGTATTTATTATGATGCACATGAAAACAACAATAAAAACTGCTTTAAAATAAAGCTAAGCTTAACAAAAATAGCTTTGAACTGTGCTGAAAAGCGATCTTATAATGGTGTTTAAAAAAATATGTGAACACAGCACTTATTGAGTATCTAATGCAACCAATATTTGAAAAATACTTCAAACTATAAAATCAGCAATCCAGCCATATTGTCAGTTTTTCAGGTTTGTTTGTTTTCATTGGTATCGTGGGAGGACTCATTCTTTCAATGAAAATTTTCTTTTCATAATAATGACAAGCAATATGATAATAGAGATTAAATTAAAAACTGTAGCTATTACTTTGATAAAAGTGATGGGTTGCATTTGTTTACTTTAACTCGCTAATTGTTCTTTCTGAATTTGTCTTTGTTAAGCAAAAGAAAAGTGTAATAGCCTTCTTTTAGCCAGCATTGAACAGCAGCAAGTGGGCTAGGGGCAGCAGTGTGTTTTCTGCACTGCACTCCACTACTGTCTGTGTTATCTCATTAAAAGGACAGTAGCAATGGTATGATGGAAAATCTTTTTTAAACAGTAACTGTTCAAAACAGTGGTTAACCTTGATACCAGTTATCGGCCCATGCTTACTGACCCTCAAAAAGGTTTTTAAGATTTGATTACATTTTCTGCTTTTGTGAATAAACAGAACCAATAGCTCAACTGAAGCTCAACAATGAAGAAGATTTTTTTTCTTCTAACAAAAGTTTGAGAGCCTAAAATTTAAATTCCCAAAAACATTTGTTTTATGGCAACTTTATACTGTCTAAATCAAGTTAATTCAGTACAAATTAGCTCTAATGTGCTGGAGTCTAGAAAAAAGAAAGAGCAAAATTTAGCAAAGCTAACCAGAATTTAGTGTCTCTCTCTCTCTCTCTCTCTCTCTCTCTCTCTCTCTCTCTCTCTCTCTCTCTCTCTATATATATATATATATATATATATATATATATAAATAATCAAATCGGAACATTTCTACACTTCATGTCGCAAGACTTAACTATGTCATCTAGAAAAATCTTAAAAAAAGAAACTTTAAACGTTTTGTAAATAGTTTGCAACTCCTCTTTGGCTTAGACTGAATTCCTCTTTCTAACAATTAGCCCCCCCTATCTGCCCTTCTGTCTCACCATGGCGAGTTCAGCCTCCAGCTCCTTGATGCGGTTCTCCTTGAGGTCGAGCTGTGAGCGCAGCATCCCTGTGTGCTCCGTGGCCTCCTTGGTCTGCCGTCTCAGATCCCACTTCTCTCTCTCCAGGAGGTCTTTCTCTTTTGCCAGAGCCTTTACTGCGTCCTCGCTCTCCTAGCAGACACACAGATCCTGATGGATTGGTTCACATATGGGGCCCTAGTGCATATAGGGACTCTGATGGTTGCTGTGTTGTTTTTACTTTTCTACATAACAGTTTATTTTCTCTGGGGCAGAATTAGAGATTATATGATGGCTCTCCAGAAAGAAGAGCATAAGCATTCATCTGCACACATCCACTGGACACTCCTCTAAAACTCTTAGAGTTCACAGAACGCAGGCCCACTTTGCAAACACAAGCTAATCAGTACAAGATACCCCGTTTTTCCACAGATAACCACAACAAACGTCTCCAGAGAATAGTAGTAAAATGCATCTGCTTAAATGGAATGTGGAAGTTAATGCTTTGTATGGAGCTAAAACAACCCGGCCTATGATTCAAAACAGTGATAAGACTGACTGACAGCTAGATATCACTAACCTGACCAGACAGATTGATATTGTGCAGCACGGTACGTGCTGCACATTATCAATCTGGAACTGCTCCTATTGAGTCCATTTGGGGAAAGGAGCAGAACTTTTCAAGCTGAAAAGTTCTGCAAACGGTTAAAGTCAAAGCTGTACAAGAAGGATTCTCGTTTGTTTGTGAACACTCAAAAACTGCAAGAATTAAGCTTGCAGGCAAGGTTAAGATATCACTACCAAGCATGAACTTCTCCATATGTGGTTAACAGAAACATGGTTAGATGAAAACTGTGAGCCACCTATACTGATAGAGTCAACACCTCCCAATTACAATGTTCTAAGTGAGAGCAGGGAGCATCAGCCAGTGGAGTGGTGGTCACATCCATCACTAAAGTGTAAAACTGTGTTCTTGGACAACTATGACTTTTTTGAATATATGGCCGTCCCAAGGGCAATGCTCGAGCCATGCTTATCAACATTTTCAGGCCTCCGAAATCCAATGTAAAGTTTTCCAATTATTTTGATGAAGTTCTGTCTGTGATATGTGTTGATTACAACTGTTTAATCATTGTGGCATACTTCAACATCTATATTGACACCAGAGTTGAGGGACTAAAGAACAATGTGGCACACTGAAAAATGTTGGTTCAGCTTGTTAAACAAATGAGGACACATTTTGGACTTTATCTTCAGTACTAAATATTTCCCGGGTCTTGGTAATTTTTGGCGCCTGATCTGACCACGTTTCTGTCATCTTTGAAAGTGTCATTTACATTTACTCAGTATGACAACATTTGAGGAAAATGCTTTGTAAAGACATTTACAACCGAAATCTTTAACAAAGTAAATTTTTCCACTTGCCTTTTTTCTTGTAACTCAGTAAATAAGCTAGTAGATCACTTCCATTTTAAATCTTTAGACATCAGTGATTCCACTGCTCCCATCAAGGTGACGTTTGTCTCTGTTAAGAAAAAATCTCAGTGGAGAGCTGCTCAACTGGTAACAAGTGAAAAAAGGGTTTGTCGAAAAGCTGAACGGAGGTAGCAGAAAACTGCACTCCATCTTCACTGTGAGAGAGGCTTCACAGATATAACTTACAACTGAAGAATATAAGGGAATCCTTTTTTTTCATTAACAAATATATTAATAATGTTGATGTCTTGTTTGACAGGTAAATAAAACCTCCTCTTTCTCTTCACTCTACTGGGGCCCGAAATGAATTTCTTCATTTCTTTTATGAGAAAATGCAGGGAATTAGAAGGGTACTCTGTACACACATCAATTTCAAGTTCAATACCAATGTTGTGTCCAATCAAAATAGATTTCTATCTTAAAATAGCTACAAAAGCCTGCAAGAAAATATACATTAATTAAGCTCCTCCTCATGTTTGGATATTTTACACACAGCTTTCTTTATGGAGGCTTTGCTGATGTGTGCTGGTATTATTGGATCTTAGAGCAGCATTTGACACGGTCGATCATGATATATTACTAGACTAGGTTGAGTCTCACTTGAAGGGCCGGGACTTCTTTGTGTCAATGGGTGACTTTACATCAAAGTTGACATAAATACCATGAAGGGTTCCTCAAGGTTCATCTTGGAGCCCATCTTACCTAACTAGATAAGTTATCATACCCATGCACCCGACAGCTCTATATTAGTTGTCACCAGGTGACTATGACAATATTCAAGTGTTGAGTAGATTGATAAAACAAATCAATATGTGGATGTGCCATAATTTTTCACAGTTGAATAAAAACAAAACTGGAGTCATTAATTTAGGACCAAAGGAGGTACAATGAAGAGTCAGCACACAGCATCAGTTATTACAGCTAGAAATCTGTCTCAAATTCTGGGTGTAGAAATGGATTTGAGCCTGGACCCTGAGAGGCAGATAAACTTAAATATAAACTCGACTTTCCACACCTGAAGGACAAAATGTAAGGATTAAAGGACTGTTGTTGCAACGGGATCTTGAAATCACATCCATGCATTCGTCTTTCGTCGAATTGATTAAACTATTGTAACAAGTCCACCTAAAAAGTCAATCAGACAACTACAGCCGATCTAGAATTGTGCTTACCATATCATACCAAAACTGGAGCACATACCCCCATTTCTGAAGTCCTTACACCACCTCCCTGCATCTCAGAGAATATACTGTAAATTCTGTTTATAAATCACTGCATGGCCTGGCTTCAAAATACATGAACATTGTGTTGTTGTATTAGCCTTTCAGACCACTCAGGTCTTCTGGTTCAACTCTACTCTACGTCGGGAGAATAAGAACCACATATGGAGAAGCAACATTCAGTTTTTATGCTCCACTAATCTGGAACAAACCTCCAGAAAGCTGCAAAAATGTTGTAACCCTGAGTTATTCTAATTTAAGTTTAAAAACTGATTTGTTTGGGGTTGCCTTTGACAGATCTATTTAAACTATTAACTGAAACATCATTAATTTCAGGCTGTAGTCCAGCTTTTATTTCTATCTATCTCTATAGATAGATAGATAGATAGATAGATAGATAGATAGATAGATAGATAGATAGATAGATAGATAGATAGATAGATAGATAGATAGATAGATAGATAGATAGATAGATAGATAGATATTTTTGGCTAAATGCAATGTGTGGGTATGAGTGTGTCGTACTTTTCTGTGCTGCTCGTAGTTGCGGATGAAGTCACGAAGTTGCTCCTCCCGGCTCTCAAGCGTGGCGTAAAGCTGCTGCATCTGGTTCACCAGGTCAGCCTTCTCCGCCTTGAGACGTTTACGATCAGACTTCATGGCTGTGAGAAGAGTAAAGAGAAAAAAAGGAAAGAGGAAATTATGGAAAAGGCGAGTAGGGGTTTTGAGTGAACACTGGAGATTGAAAGAAATGTAGCTGCATCAGAAAGATATCAAAGTCCTGTCTACACATTACAATTTTCATTGATTATAATGTGCCCCCCTCCCCCATATAAGAAGACACCCCGGGCAAGCGCCCGACTAAAACAGCCACGGCCCAGAAGGCATACTGATCAGACGGCTGAAACTCCTCAGTTGAATCATTTCCATGTGAAGAAGCAGCACTCTACAAAGCTCCCACTGGATGATGGGGATAGCTCTGAACCTTAAAACCTTATCTGTAAAGTTGAATCCAGCCATCCAACAATGGAACCTCACTGGGCCTGTCATATCCAACACCCTGTTAATTTGGTTATAATCCATATCTCATGACCATAGATGAGGGTTAGAATGAAGGCAGAGGTACTTTTGCTTAGCTCTTTCTTTATCACAATGGACCGGAGCAACACCCACATCACAGCAGTCAAGGCCCCCTGTCCATCTTCCCCTCAATCTTACCATCCCTAGAGAACAATACACCAAGCTACTCGACCTCCTCTACTGAGACAAAGACTGACACTGGCCGGAAGGGACTGTCGATCTTATATCTAGTTAAGAACCACAGCCTCAGACTTAGAAAGACTAACCAAGTTTATTAAATAGCTGATATAGATTTAATGCACTCTTAGTATGATTTTGTTTAGACACTTTATTATAGTTTTCAATCAGATGTTTAAATTAAATGTTGGTTTTAGTTTAATTATGTTCTATTTGTTTCGTTTTGCGTATATTTTTGTGTGCTGGCCTATTTTAATTTTTTTGTGATCTTAATCATAGGATTTTGTAAACCAGCGTTATGTGTGTAAACCACACACTTTGGTGTTTTCTTTTTTTTTTTCTTTTCATGCTCAGCTCAGTATAGCTCAAAATGTTATTTTTTTTTTCTTTGCTTTGTGGTTTGTTTTTCTTTGCTTCCTGCTTTTATCTTACATGGAGCACTCAGTGGTGGCCTCATCGTGTGTGAAAAGTGCTCTATAAATAAGACTGATCGACTGAATGATTGCAAAGTGTTCAATAACAAAATGCAATAACAAAATTGGATGGTCATCTTCCCCAAAATTTGAAATAAGTCTTATTATGACCAACATTTATGACCAACATGTGGGGTTTCACAAAGTTCCCCATGTCATTAGTCAAAGTAAATGAAGCTCCTTCAGACATGGAGCGTTTGTAAAAACCTGCCGCTGATGCAGCATGGTTGCACGTTGAAAACAAGGTGAATCCTACATAAGCCTCTCTGTCAATCGTTCCCTTCTGCTGCTGGCTTTGTAAGAGACTGGGACCTGCATTTCATCTATCTCTCTGCCACACGCAGTCAGTAATCCCCTGGCACCGCACCCACGCATCATCATAAACACTTACAGTTCACAGTGGTTATGGAGAGAAGCGCTAATTTTCTCAAAGTCTACACTTCTTTCTTCTCTTTTTCGCACAGCTTTTTTTTTCCTTGATTTTTCTTGATCTGCCTCTTCGTACACAGCTGCTTAGCCAGACTGTTAAAGTGTATTTTCCTCCTGCTGACAATAAGCATTTTTGGTTAATTTATAGTTATTAATGCAATATTTGTTTTTCGTCTTTACTTGGACATCTGGTTTCTTAAAGCACGGCAACTGGGAATTTTTTTTTATAACCATTTATAACAATTTTATAACAGCACATGTTTTCATTTTGATGCTCATTAGCTTTTGTCAATCTTCTACAAGACAGTTGTTAATGATTAAATACATTAAAGTCTGCTTAAATATGAAATTGTAAAGAAATATTCTGTTTTGCACCCATAATTAGATAAGTGAAGAGGAAAAGCAGTTCTTCCAAGCATATTGTGTTTCCTCCAACCCTTTCATATCTCTCTTTAACACTCGGTATAAATGGTGGAATCCAACCCTATAAACAGGCTACACTAGCTGGCAAATGAAGACAAAAACCATCCCTCACTGACCAAGAAAAACAGGAAACCTCACAGCACCTGCCTCGGGAAATGAAATGAAAGCTGTCTTTGGGACGAGCCAAAAACTCTGCCGCTGCCTTCTCACATCCTGCACCTGTGACTACTTGGCAACAGCAACGCTCCTGGTGTTGGATGCAAGAAAGCACTCAGTGTGACTTTATGAATGGATCCTTTCACTGCTGCAAATCAAACAACTATAAGATACCAATCAAGGTTTGTCAATAAACCTTTTTTTTTTTTTTTTTGCTTGAAGTTTGTCCCGAAGCCCAGTCCCCTAAGTAACATTAATCAAGAAAGGAGAGATGTAGAAGCTTGTGCACATCTCTTTCCCTCCGACAGCAATAATAATGAGTTGAAAGTTGAAATATCACCGGAGGAAACAAGCTTGGCAAACATGCAGCTGAATCTAATATGTCTGGACATAGAAGAGGATTGCAAAGCGAAAAGGAAGCAGCAAGCACAGATACATGCACCTGCTTTCTTCCTTACAATGACCTCTATACATGAAGGACGTACACAGTTTGATAGCGATTGACGAAAAATACCTGAAAAGGTGTGAAACTTGGTGTCAGCAATGTGGAGGCCATGCAGAGGACAGAGCAAACATGTAGAAGCCTATGCTCAGGTTAGATGAGATAAACAGAACTATTTGGCTTCTGGGGAATAGTCTGGAAGAAAATTAGCACACTTATTATTCCCAACCTGAAATGGTGGTGGCAAACATCATGCTGTGGAGATGCTTTTCTTGCAGGAGGGACATGGAAGCTTGTCAGAGAGGATGGATGGAGGTAAAAACTGAGCACTGCTGGATGAAAACCTTGAACTGATACATTGGTATTTGCAGGTGTGATGGAAACAGACATAATTTAGAATGAATATTAGAAATTTGAATTGACTGGACAAACTTTGGCGAGCAGATTGGATCAACCTTTGTACAGCTTGCTAAAGCAGAGACAGATTAAGAAAATCTGACACCGTGAAAACAGCTAAACTTGATTTATCTGTTACATTATCATTTAAGAATTTCAGAACATTTCATCAGTAACCTCAACAGAGCAGAATATTCATGTTTTTTTGGATTCACATAAATAAAGAAACAATGACCTGATTCTTTTTTAACTTTTGTTTTCTCTGTCTAAAATGTAAACATCTGCTTTTCAACAAGACAACGCGCAAAAGCTGAAGCCAAAAGCTACTCGCACCTAAAAATAGCGAAGTTTACAGCTCTTTGAAAAACAGCACTCTCCAAAGTTTACCTGCTCCCATTACTCAATGTTAACAAATATGCAGAGCTGTATTATGCTCTCCTGACCCTCTCTCAGAAATCTGCATAAGTGGTTATCAGCTCACCGCACAAAGACCCTTCTGCTACCAAATCCAAAGTGCTTTGAAGTATTTTAATGTGAGCCTCTAGTATTGCAGTGCACTAAAAGCTTTTGTCCACTGCACTGCTGCATGGTGCTTTGCTATTGGAGGACTTAATAAATGAGCCAGCTCATTAGTTACTGCACAGAAACAAGTCTGTGACAGTTTTGTGTGTTTAATCAGTGGTTTTCAACATTGTGATGTCTGCACACCAGTTGTACCCAATGATTTTAGCCAGCTCAGAGAGCATTAAAATAACTTAAATAACAGGATGGAACATCTTTGGAAATATGCTTACAGCGGCTCTCAGATGTGTACAACCCCCTGTAAGAGGCCTTGACAAATATTTTCCAAGCTTTTTCCACATAGGACATTTATTCTGTAAAATTCAAATTAAAAAAACACATATTCTAGATCCACATTTAAGAGAAATAGAGAAATCTTTTTTTATGAAACGTGCTCTTGCTTTTAGGTCATATTTTCTTTCATTTGAGTTGAATGTTTTAATTGTATTTTTTTCTGTCTTTGTAACTTCTTTGTTGTTGGTTTTTGTTTCATCAAAACTGGTTTCTCTTGTAAAACAGATATTGGATCTCAATGAGACAACTTGTATAGATATTTCCTCCAGTAATTGTTGACAGCCTTTTCCTGCACCACATTTTATAAATAACCCTGTGTGTTTCCCCCTGACTGATACCTTTGTACCATTAGATTGATTTGATCCTTTGTAAGTTCTCAGAACCCATTGGCTTAAGAATGACAATGAGTGAATGTCAGAAAAATCCTACAAGGACAGCTAAACTTTATTTTAGGTTCAGATTCACTATAAATCTGCAAAAGCTTTTTTCCCTGTTGCCATCAGACTGTTGAACTGCTAAAGCTATAACCTGGACTCTGTCCCACATTCGCATATTTGCACATTTGCATCATTGCATCCTTATCTAGCATTACAAATGCTGCTGAACTCTCAGTTTCTAAAAAGCATTCTTGCACAAATCATTTCTGTACATACAATGGTTTTTTAAAAATACTCACCTGTACACTATGATCGCACACTGTCTCTTTTCCCTGCATTGTTTACATTTCGATAGTTTACTGTTAAATCACTGCTGCACTTTATCCTATAATTTACTGTAATTTTCAAGAAATTTCGTTTTGTACGTACTCTGTGCATACAAAATTACAAAGTTGTCTAAGTCTAAGTCTATTACTGACGCAAATTTTAAGGGCACGTATCCAACTTATTGCAGAGTTTTTGATATATTTCTATATTTTTTCTTCTAATAAATGTATATTATTACACAACACCTGTAACTGTACATGTGGAAAACTAAGGATTGATCAAATTCTGTTTTTCACATCAGAAAACCTGGCATAATAACAGAGGCATATACAGCTTTGAGAGCTGCTCTATCGAGCTATCGAGCCATTTCCAGAATTAGTACAAATCAAAGCAACCAGAATGCTGGATGAAACACATTTATCATATGCACAGGACATTAGATTCACTTCTCTGACCCTTCCTTGGAAACATAATAAAAAAATTTAAAAAAGATCTTGTCATGGTTTAGTTTTGATTCGGCTTTGGTTTACTATTATTCTCAGTTTTTCCACCTTGTTTGGGTTTTAATTTGTTAAATTTTAGTTTCCTCCTTCCCTTCCACTCAGCCTTCACTCCACTCTCCTTGCAGTCAGTCACACCTGTTAGTAATTATTCAGTCAGATGCATTTCACCTGTTAGTCTTTCTATTTAAACCTCCCTCTGCCTCACCTTAGTGCTGGTCCATCATCAACCTACACCCTCTCCATGCTAGTCTGCCTTTGTTCTTGGAACCTAGTCGCCTCTGCCTCTGTAAGGTTAGTTACATGTTTTGGAAGTCTTGTTGCCTGGTTCTGGTTTTTGTTTTTCTATGATCCTGAAGGGCCTGCTATTGTGCTCTGGCTGACTTGGGACTGAACTGTGGATTCCTGCTGCCAGTTAAGAGGCTCGCTGAACTCTCTCTCCAAGCCGTCAGCTCCTGCCTTCACCTGCACCCCTGAGCCCCTGTATTCCTGCACCTCTGGTTACTTCATCCATCAATCATTCACCTTTCAATAAACCTCTCAAACTTTTGTCCTGTGTGTGTGTGTTCTGAGTTCATCGATAAACAAACCTGACAGATCTAAATATAGAAAATGAAATTACAAAATTTTAGTGACTCACCGCACTACACCATAACAGCATTAGAGACAGGAATCAAGAATAATATATTAAATAAAGTACAATGCACACATTGTCACATTCTAAGATCCATTATTTTGTTGCATTATATTCACATTTGTATGAAAAGCGTTAAATGGTATTTAGTCTGAGAAACAAAAATCCTTACTGCTTATTTCATGAGGAAACACATCACCCCTGCAATCCTGTTTGCAGGTTCACACAGTCTGTACCAGCAGCACTGATATGTCCTTTTCACATCCCACTCACTGCATCGGTAGAGTTAAACAACAGGGCTTATTATTGTGTCATGCTTTCCCCATCTATTAAAGTGCAAACAAAAATTATTTCAACCATCATTTCAGGTGAAAAAAAAACGTTCCTGCCGTCCGGTAATAATGTAACGCACCTACCTCACTAACTTGCACCACTGATGGAGCAATTATTAAAACAATTCTCATACTGACAAAATAAATCTTTAATCTGAGTACATTTACTCTGAGGAAAATTAATCAAAGCATCTGTTTTATCTTTTTTTTAATTTCAAGCTTTCTCTGCCATGGAACATGCTGAGCATCAAGCTAAGGCTCTGCATTGTTTTGGAAATACTCAAGTATTGCTGTTTAGTAATGCCAGCTATGCTAAGTGTGCTTCTCACTATTACAATATCCAGATGTCATTTTAAAATGTCAGCCCATCATTATTTAGCTTTTTTGTAACATATTATAAAAACATGTCTTTTTTTATTTGGAATTTTAGTAGTGTTTTGTTTTTTTAAGGAAAGGGCCATTATGTGGCTCTGTGCTTGGAAATGTGCTTTATAAATAAAGTTTGATTTTACTGAAACTGGTATCTGCAGGTCAAAACTTTTCAAAGGTGGCGTTTATAAATCAGTCACATAATTATGATTGGTGCATATCCATCTTAATGTTATTACCATATGTATGTTTTCTGCTACAATGTCCAACATTATCAGTAATGTCCCTTTACAGAAACTTCCAAGCATTCCTTCTGGTATTAAATCATTGATTGTCCTTACACTTTTATCCTCCAACCAAATATTATCTTTTGCATTTAGAAGTGTAAACCTGAATCAGCTAGCATGGTCCTACATATGACCAGGGCTGAATAAGTTAAAAGTTAACACCAAGTATCACCATTTTCATCTTTAAGATTGTGGGGGGAAAAAAAGTTGTAATGAAGTAATATATCTGAAAACATGCAAAAAAAAAAAAAAACAGCCTCGCTAAGTTTCTGCACTTTGAATCGTCTCATTACTGAAAAGTTCTATATAAGTAAACACGCCTGGCCTTAGTCTTTTCTTCCTTTTTTAATTAATGGCACATTTCGAAGGTATTTTTAAGTAAAAGTGAACAATTGTGCTGTCACTAATGTTTTTGGCTTAAGAAGACAGGTGCAAATGGCCTACACGTATGCACACATTCTCTCTGTGTCTCTGTGTGTGTCTATTTAGGTGTTTAAATGCCAAGTGAGATGGAAGCCTTGTAGTGAAGGACACAGCGTTGAGTAAAGTGGCACTAAACACAGCAAGAGGACAACACTTTGATGATATAGCTGTCTACTGCTTTCCTACAAGCTCAAAACGATAAGGGGGGGGGGGGGGGGGGGGTCCCTGAGTGGTAGTAATTAGTTGAAGGGATAGTAGATAATTAAAAGGAGCAGAAAGGGCCCACAACACTTTGAAACTTCATTAAAGGAATCTTTGATGAGGATATCTTAATTGGAGTTTAGAAAATTTCCACTTCAGGGTCCAAAGATTGTCACCACTGCATTATTTCAATGTCATGTAGCTTTTGCGGGCAACATAACAATAGCCTCAGTTTTAAGATGCTACAAATCCTCTGGATTATGATAATGCAGTTTACAGGACTACATCTGCTTTACAATGGCAGTAAAGTAAGCATCTATGGATAAAACAATGCTGGGTCCGGAAGAAAAAAAGGCAGAGGGAGGAAAATAGAAGGAGAGAAGAAAAAGGGGGGGATGGAGATAGCTGTGAGGAAGAAAAGCACCGTTCTTCCTTCTGTTCTCCTTTTTGTATTCAAAGTGGGCCAGAAAATCTGCATGTAATTTAGCTGCAAACGATCTGAACCGAGGTAGCAGCAAAATGGCTGTGAACGTTTTCCAAAGTAAACAGGTATCACCCCGAGAGGCAGCGATCATTGCAAAGGAGGACGCATATACCTACAATGCTTCATCGCTTCAGTCACATTCAACCAAAACAAAACAGCCGTTAAATTAAAAACTAAATGCTTTAAAGCTCCACATTTACTGCTGCTGGGACTGGGGATTGCTCAAGTTCTCCAAACACTGCTTCAGCCTTTTAAATCTGAGGGGTGGGGGATGTGGTGGGGCCAGGTTGACATGTCAAAGTTTTACCAAAACCAGAGATTGGTGAACCCTCAATTATCCATCCATTGTTTATACCCACTTATCCATGCAGAGTCATGAGGGGGCTAGGGCCTATTTTCAGCAGCCAGTGAATGAGAGGCAGGGTACACTCACCGATGGACAGGTCACCAATTCATCACACAGCAACATAGAGAGTCCTGTCCACAGTTCTTTTTTTTTTTTTTTTTAGTTGTTGTGTTTCTACTGTTTGTGAACACATTGGCGCACATTTTCTCTGAATGGTGTTACAATTAAAAAATGGGTTCCAGAGTGGAAGAATTCAATACCCTTCTTCATGTCCAACAGTAACCTTGCTAATATTATTTTAATATCAGCCTGATATTAAAATTCGCCTCTGTGGTTTAAATTCAAAGCCTTCTCGGCTGTAAGACAGTATAACAAAGTCAATTTGATACACTAAAAGTTGTGAAGATGCTTCAAACAAATTGCCTCCTTGGTTCCCAGAATGCACTGGATTCGAATGAGAGTGGATAATTTCTTTTGACATTCAGGAAGAACCACTTTTACAATCTCTGCTAAGTAATGCAGCAGTTTGACAGATACGTAATGGGGTAAGGATTTCACTGCTGTGTCACATGCTGTTACATCTTTTCTCACGCTGCGCAACTTGCAGTGTATTTAACACAACTCGGAGTGAATGTGAGAGTCGTTATTTTTGTTTGTTTTTGCAGCTCACTTGCGGGCTTATTCACTATTGCTTTAATGCTTACTTCATGGCTTTTCATAACGGTGACAAGAGATTATAATTGTGAGCAGAGAAATACCATGAACAGCATTTAATCGCTTCCACTGCCTGCTTCCTGTCTAAAATACTGTGCCTGTATTCACAAAGTATCCACAAAGATTAAAAGTAGCTCTTAGTGACATAATTTTAGGAAAAATCTTAGAATTTCCTGAGTTCTAAAATTTTTACTAGAATTTTACCTCCGTGAGATAAAAGTTATTCACAAAGCACCCTAGGCCTTAAGAGAGCTCCTAAAGTGGAAAAATTGTTAGGAGTAGTGAGGAGGACTTTTAGCAAGCCTAAAAGTGTTTTAAGCAGAGAAGAGAGAGCTGATTGGCAGATCCACCACCTAAACAGTGCAGCAAAAGAGGACATAAAATTTCAATATACTAATATACAATTATAAAACGTAAATAAGATAAACATTATAATCCCCATAGGGGACAACTAATTAGTTTCAGCAGCCTGACAGGTTAAAGGTGGTAAATAAATAATAGGTAAAATGTTAGATAACCATGAATAAAACATGAAAAAAATTAAAATGAATATATAATAAAGAGGTGTGAAAGTATTTTCTGCACTGATGATGTCAGTAGTCTAAATGGTCATCTAGAAGTTCACTTGTGATACCATCTCCTTTTGATTGCTGCAGCACTTCTCATTTTCCAGGCTGGTGCAGAAAAGCACCAAGAGACAAGAAAAGAGAAAAAAAATGTGCAACACGCTTTAAAGTCTGTGTATTTGCACCATGATCCAGGGACCAATTTACTTTCTCCTCCCAGAGCTGTCCGGACAGAGGCACTGTTGTTCAGGTTTTTCCATCTTTTTTTCTTTGTCCATTTCATGTTGGTCGTTTGGCCAATTATGACTGCTTTATACAAGCAGGTAATCCCAATAAAATGCTGACAGGTGAGTGGGCATTTTATATCAAATAGATAAAGTCATTAAATGACTTGGGGGGTAACCATAACAATATGCACAGCAAAATAATGACGAGGATGTAAATAAGGTGTGTTCAAACATTTTGATGTTGCATGACCATCAATTAATTTAGCTAAATTTCATCTTATCGTCTAATCGGTTAAATTCTCTCCTTTGAAAAGCGCACATTTGTGATGTTTATTTTCTTGTACTATCAACCAATCAAAGTTCTTAGAAGACAGCGTCACACCTAGCAATGGGTTCAACCACACCTCCACACTAAAATTAAAATAAATGTCATTTCCTAGCTCAGAGTCGCTCTCTGCTACTATCTGAATCACTCTTAAGCTAAGACTCCTAGGTGGGAATATTTAGGCAAAGACAGGAGCTCTCTGAGATGCCTGAAAATCTTTGTGAATACGGGCACTGATAAATATAATAACGGGTGTTGTTACCTGAAACTCAAAAGTACATCCACATAACTCACTGTATTTTATTAGGATTGTATGAGATGTGCCAAAGTAACAAAAAAAATAATAGAATGTAATAGAAATTGGAAATGGAGTTTATTGTTTTACAAACAAAAACCTGAAAAGTCTGGAGAGCATTTGTATCCAGCTTACTGATTAAATGGTTTGTAGAATTACCTTTTGCTAAAGCTGAAGGTATTTATTTATTTTATTTTTTGGGAGGAGGGTTACCACTTTTCAACATGTAGTCCAGGTGTAGCCAACCAGTTCAGCATCAAGAGCCAGTGTAAAAATCCAGCAGCATTGTGAAGAGCCACACAATATGTCCACACATTTCAATGACTCAAATACCTTTTTAATGTAAACCTAAATAAAGTTAAAATAAAAACAGCTGAAGCCACAAAGAAACACATCGAGCATTGCTCTCTTTCTAGACTTCAAGCTACGCCTCTCTGCTTCTGGCACTCTTAATCTACAATTTTTTTTTAAATGGATTGGTTGATCTCAGTAAATGAGTAGTTGGATCATTAGATTATGCATCTCTTATTTTTGTTTAGCAGGGGAGGTGTTACAGCGTATGTATGTCCTGTCCCAGTAGGCAAAACATACTGTTTAATGAGATACTAAAACGTGCCATTTTAACTGGGTTCCCCCTAGTGGATCTGTTCGAGTAACTGCAACAAAAATGGCTGAACGGCAGATGTGTGTAAAGCGTCCTCAGTGGATAAAGAACTCGAGAGGAGGAAGAGGTTCATATTTCTTCAAAATAAAAAAAAATGTCTATATAAAATACCCCACAACTGTAGATAAAATAGGAACTTTGACAGGTCAGTCAAGTGTCTGCAAGCTGCACAGGACAGACAGAAGAGCCGCATGCAGCCCGAGAGCCGTATGTTTGCCACTCCTGATCTAGTCACGCAGGGATTTGCACATGAGAAGTTTCCTTTAGGGACAGTTCTTCCACATGTTCGCTTTGTCCATTACATGGCAAACTGAAGAGGGTGAACGGCACTGAAAACCACCACAATAAGACAAACGTCATAAAATCTATCTTATTTTTTTTCTGTCCAACAACCTACACTGCAGACGGTGGGCAGACAATGCTTCAATGCACAGTGCCCAGCGATCCTTTGTGAACCCTTTCTATTCAGAAGGTGCAATGCTTCTGATAAAGCTATCTAAGGCTGAAGTCCAGTAATCTCTCCTGTCTCTGTGCACATAGGCACGGCATGTCTAATATATTTTAAAGGTAGCACTTGACGAACAATAATTGGTGAGACACACTGCAATGCTCCTGCCTTGCTCCTTAATTGTTTTAGCTTTCTACCGGTTCAGGTAGAGAGCAAATATCTTGTTTTGGTAGGCTAGATTGAACAGATCACTGTGACATGCCCAAAGATTCAAAGATGCTTTATAGTCATTGCACATATGATATACAAACACAATTCCGGTGTGTTTCCTAAAAGAAAACCAAACATTCAACATTTAAAATCCCTCACCTTCCCTTCATATGCCATTCTCACTGCACACACTCAGATATACACGCCCCCATTAAAAAACTCAATAGTTAGCAATAAAAAGCAGAGAAGAACAGCAGTATAAAAGAGGTAGAAAATGTAATTAAGATTTTAAATACATTTAAAAAGAGGTGAACGTAGGGTGGAAGGCTATGACCGCAATTTATAATGATTTATCAATTATGCCAATTCAAAAGTGACTGTTGCATTCAATTTCTAGAGATGCTGGTTATGTAACTTTTTGGTGGGGTGGGCAGATGGGGGAAAGCTTGGGATATTGTTTTATAAAAATATCCTTTAAATTCCTCCACAGCTTTATTCCTAGTCCGTCTGCTGTGTTCCTTGATTTCCGTGATTTCCGTTCACTAATGTTGTGTAACCTCGGACGCCTTCAGTGAACAGCTAAATTTATACTGAGATTAAATCACACACAGGGAGACTATTTACTAATCACACAATTCCTGAAAGCAATCAATTGCACTGGATTTTTTAAAAGGAAAATACAGTTAAAATGAAAACCTACCAGTTTTTTCTCACCGTTACATTCATTCATACATCGTTTTATGTATGTCTGTCTCAATATATGCTGAAGGTTTATGTTTGTACGTGACAACTTGTGGAAAAGTCCAAGTGGAAGAAATAAGACCAAAAAACATGCACATAAAAAGCAGAAGGAACATGGCACTTTGCTGTGGACAAAGTCAAAACCTCCACTTTACAAGCAAGAAAAACGAAAGACCATTAAGTGCTTCTATTTTATAGCTCCCTTAAAACATGGTCTTTAAAATGAGTGGTAGTCAAGAGCCTCAGTATCTGAAGATTTAGAAATACAAAATTTGACTAAAACGTGAGCTGATATGCAGCCCCTCCTGTACCAGCCAGTTCTGAACACAAACGGGAATATAGATAGAAGCATCTCCCTGGTGCCACATAAATGCAAATATCTGTTTGTGCATGAGTCCCGCTCTGGTCAATGTTCAGCTTACACATTAGCCTGCTGTTTAGTATTTTGACAAAAATATTTTTTAATGGTAAAAAATATTGAGCATGTGCAAAATCCCATTGACAAGCAAGTCCTCTCTTTCAAGTTCAAGTGTTTTCAATTTGATCATACAAGAACAAACATTAAACACAGCAGCCCTCGAACTGAGGTCCCCGGACCCCCAGGGGTCCACGAACCACCGGTTGGGGGTCCGTGAAACGCATGTTGTCGGGCCTGAGGAGGCAGTTCTGAAGATGCGTCGGGGTTGAGCTAAGTAACACTATGGACAATTATTTAACTCCGTCCACTTAATCAAGTAAGGTGAAAGCCAAATCAGCTAAAATTGGGAGGTATGACAAAAGTTTCATCGAGTTTGTCTTTTTTGAGAATGAGGATTTAATCTCCACTAAATCTCTAATATTAGGTGTATTTATATATACTGCTCAAAAAAATAAAGGGAACAGTTGGAGTTACATTGTGTTGTTTAAATGTTCCCTTTACTTTTTAGATATATTTTTCCAAAAACATTCAAAATTCCTAATGTATTTGACAGTACAAAAGATTGTTTAGAAATGTTATCAGCAAGAGGAACTTAAAAGGGTCCTTGGAACAAGTTTACTGCTGCTAAGTGGTCCCTGGCCACGAAAAGTTTGAGAACATGGGATTTAACTTACCCACATCCAACCCCCCCTCCCCCCCCACCACCTGTTTAATTACATATCCATCGTTTCTTGACCTTGTAAGTCAACCAAAGTCCACTTTTATCACACTTTTATTTGTAGTTGATTACTGTCACAGCCTGCAGAGGTTGGTAGGCTTTAGCCTTCATTAAAAAGGCTGAGTCATAACACGGATGGTATGAGGACAGCCAGAAGTCTGTTAAGGCATTTAAACATCAAAATGGGAGAGATAAGTATCTATTTAATGTGTTCTATCCTGCACTGCACCAGTTCTTATTGTTTATAGTTCAAATCTTCCAGGAAGCGCAGTCTCGCTGGCGTCGAGCAAAAAGTGTAGCTGCTACAAAATCTCCTGACTGCAGGTCGTGCTTTTGTGCGATTTCAAATGATAGTTTTGCTCTCCGCCTCATTTCACGGGTGATATTTTCTTTGAAAAGAATGATTCATTGCCATTCTGATGACATCTCTGCTTGAAGTCCTGCAATCCACCGAACAATGCCCGGCAGAAACTCATTCCTTTCCATTTTGTGCACTTTTGTGAGCATATTCCCACTTGGAAAAAATACCCTAAAACTGTGACAGAACCAGCCTGTCAACACAGCAGCAACACTTGATGCTAACACAGAAAAACAGGAACCATGCAGCGGTGTCTTGATTTACCGCAAGCAGAATTATGATGGCTCTGATTATTGGATAGATTTGGCAACTTGAGACCTGCCTGCCACAGTTAATAATTTAGCAAACAGATAGTTTTACTGCAAGTTAATAATTGCTCATGTTAAATAAATCAGTAATAAATGAAGCTTATCAGTCAGTTGGGCTGCATTTACGTCAGCCAATAGTTCAGCACAGAGGTTCACATCCACTCTCATGTGGAAATGATTATTTTTTTTATTTCATTAATTTAACCACATGGACTAGATACATGTTTAATGGAGAAAATGTTTCATGGTCAGATGAACAGAGGCTCTGTTTGGTCACAATAAAACTTTCAAACAAAGGCACAACTGGCAGCATCATGCTGAGGGTCTGTTTTACTACCAGTGGTACTGGCTTACTGCAGAAAAGTGGGTGTAAAAATTACGAATGATTACCTAAAAATTCTTTAACTTCGACTCAAATCGACAATTTAGGGGAATTGTCAAGTTGGGCACAGCTGGTTGTTTTAAAAGAACAAACAGTATTCTAAAACGTACTCTAAATCTGGTGTTAGAATAAATTAACAGGCAGTGATTAAGTTTCTGGAATAGAAAAAAGCATTGACCTCAACTAATTAAAAGCACACCCACTGTACTGAAAATCTGGGTCTGTGCAAGGTAACATATTCATTTAAACAAGACCTATCATTTCAAATGAGAAGAATGAAAAAGGATCAAGCCAGAATTATGCCAGAGGCATTTTGTTTTCTGCAAAAACTGGGTGGTTTCTCTAAACTTACTATCCAAATAGTAGTATCTTAGTGGAGATTCATGTAAATATATGAGCCTTTTTTTTTTTCACCAAATGTGAATGAGAGAAAATCCAAAACGCAACCAAACCAGTGTGCCAAATCCATGCTTTCAAAAGTATGTTGTATTATCAGTCCACTCCAGAAAAATAGCTGGTTCACATTAATGAGTCATGTTTTCACCAATCCTGATATTTCTTTCTGAGATGATAGTTGAAGTCCAGCAGTTCTGTGTGTTTTTTATTGGAGATGCAGAGGGCAAACAAGCAGGTTGGCCAAGCCCAGACAGTAGAGCATGTCTGCTCTGCCTCTGTCTACTTAGTAAATGGCTGCTCCTGAGGAAACAAAACAGAAGAGCTGCTTCTTCTCAGCACAAGAAACTCTGACTTCCGAGGATCTGCAGACGGATCAGAAAGCACATCCCATATTGTGCAGTCCAGATGCCGGGCTTCCAGCTGTTTTAAGCGGAACACAGCGTGGAGCTCTCAAGGAAAAAGAGAGGAGGTGGAATCTGCTTTTAAAGTAACAAAGGTTTGTATACTGATGTCACAGCGTTACAGAAGATGTGTTGCCCTCACCTGGAGTAATTCTTTTATAAACCGTTTCATTCACCAAAGGATTTCTGTTCTGGCCTGTATTTACATCCCACCACAAGCCTGCATATCAATCCATTGACCTAAATAACATTAACTGATGCTGTGGCCTCAAACTCCATTTTTGTAAGCAAATGTGTGAACAGACCAAGATCTTTTGCACATATAACAACTCACAATGGTTTTCTTCACATCCGAGGAAGCTGCACTGGACCAAAGAAGAGGCTTAGAGCAGTGTGAACCAGTCTCCTTATAAGCAGGTCAGGATCAATCTCAATAAGGAGGGCAGAGCAGCCAAGAGAAGATGCAGTGAGAACTTAAAATACAGCTTCTCATCTAGCAACCCTATTTCAGCCTGAATGATCTTGAAAAACATCACGAGCTGTAGGAGCCTGTCACCCCACGCTGTAATGACACCGCGACTGGCTGACAACCTCAACAGCTAACTAAGATAACTGTTTACATCTTGCTAATCGTTGGACAGCTCCTGATCCAACCATTAATTGTTTACACTGGTCCCAAATGCTAAGGTAACTTACACACGCCTTAGCTAGGGATGCTGCTGCACTACTTTGTATATTGCATATTGTATTATCTTACAATATGTAAATATTGTTTATACTATTTTGGTATGTTATGTTAATAGGCTGGATTTTTTTTTCCACTGTCAAATAGTTTTTCCTTTGTTCAATATTTACTCTGGTATTTAATCTTAGCCCTAAAGAAACACCAAGAGTAGAAGATATCTTCAGATTAGACCGGTTTGCTGTTTTTTCTTCTTCTATTTTTTTCTCATTGCTAATAATTGCATATTACTGCCCGTGTGTTTGCCACTGTCACACCTGACCAACTGGTCCCAATCTTCACTCAGATCTTCAACAAGTCTCTGGAGCTGTGTAAGTTTCCTCTACATTTCAAATGCTTCATCATTATCCCGGCCCCTACGAAACACATCGCCACAGGGTTAAATGACGGCAGACCTGTCACACTGATGTCTGTAGTAACGAAATCCTTTGAGCCTCCCCTCACCATCCTCAGCAATACGGTGTCTGCAATGGATCACTTCCAGTTTCCAGGAACCACCCTTTCCTGGGATTTGAGATAGTCCTCACACATAGTGACCGTTCAGAAGAAGACCCAGTAGAGACTGTGCTTCCTGTAGCAACTCGTAGAATTACACGAAGCTGCTGGTCATCTACTACAATGCCATTATTAGTCGGTGCTGTGTTCGTCCATCACTGTCTGGTTTTGATCATATACAAAACAGGAGCGGCTAAGACTCCATCGTACAATTAGGACTGCAGAGATGGCTAAACTTAAATCCATCCAAGTCTGGAAAAAGGCTGCCAACATCTCTGCAGACCCCATGGATCCTTCACACAAACTGTTTGGGCTTTAACCCCCAGGTCAGCAGTACAGACCACTGTTTACAAACACCAGCCACCACAGAGATGGTTTCTTCCCCCAGGTAGTCTCTCTGATGAACACAAGAGACACCTTACAGCGTGATTAGTCAGCTAAAATGCTGTGAAACTAAATAAGCCTCCCCTTTTTCTTTTCTTGGCATAAACAACAAACAAACAGCAAAGAAAAAAAAAATGTGTTGTTTATCTATGCATACCAAATGTCTGTATGCGGTGAGTGTTCCAACCGGAGTTCAAATTCCTTATTTTTGCACACAATCGTAGTGCAAAAATATATGTGAAGCTGTAAAGGGGAAGGAGAACAGAGTGAATAAAGAAGGAACATGTAAAACCACAGGTAAGCTCCCCCTCACTCACCCACCTCAAAATTATCTTTCCAGTTTAACACATGCTAATGGCCCATCATGCAGTTAATGGACTGCGTGAAGCATGTTGTTTAAGGACACTGCAGTCAACATCGTGGTGCTGGGAATACAGCTCCAGTTGCAAGCCTTATGCGGCAGAAGTGTCACAGCAAGAGTGGGAGTGGCAGGCAGCAAATCAAAGCCGGAGGGCTGAACGATTAAAGTGAAAACTGCTGCCACTTTAAATGAAACAGGTAGATGCATAAAGGTCTGAATGACTTATCAGATAAATAATGCATCGCATAGCTGATACAAGAAAGATTTGCTGTATGGTAAACGTGGTTTACTGCTGTGTTAATGGTTTAAAATTATTCTGAAGGATTTAAAAAAAAAATGCTCAAACAATAATCACACATTAGTTTCCGAACATATTCATACCCCTTTATTCTTTTCACAAGCTGTCATGTTGCAAGCACAAACTTAAATGTTCTTTATTGGGTTTTTATGCGGAACACCAACACAAAGTGGTGCATTATTGTTTAGTGGAAGGAAAATAGTGCAGTCACAAAAACATTTTATGTCTTGCTGCAAATTATCAAATGGATTTAGGTCTGTACTTTGATTGTGCCTTTCCAGCACATGGATATGCTTTGATCCAAACCATTTTGTTACAGCTTTGGCTCTTTGTATAGGGTCATACTCCTGCCCCAAGGAAAACATCTGTCACAATTCTGAACATTTTGCTGTCTCTAACAGGTTGCCTTCCAGATTTGCCTTGTTTGTAGCTCCATCCGTCCTACCATCAGCTCTCACCAGCTTTCCTGCACCCTGCCCCTGCTCAAGGAAACCACCATGATGCCAGTACAACATTTCACAGTTGTGACGATGAGTTCAAGGTGATGCGCCTTGTTAGTTTTCTGCCACACATTCTACTGCAGTTTGCATACAGTCCAAAGAGGGTGTATTACTGCAAAGTGGCTGAAAACAGACAACATTTTCAGATTTTTATTTGCCAAACATATTTTGCATGTATTTTTTCCTATTATGTACTACTTTGTGTCAGTGCATCACATAAAAGCCCAACAAAATACATTGAAGTTAGTGATTGTGATGGGAAAACAACATGGAAAATTCTAAATGGTCAGAATAGTTTTGTAAGGCACTCTGTCTTCAGGGTCTTTAGACTTCATTGTTCATATCCTTTGTTAAAATAAAGACTGTTCAGGTTTCAACACGCAGCTTGTCGTTTCCTAGTTTGACTACTTACCTTGTAGAGCCTCCTTGGCCCGATCAAGCTCCTCCTCCTTCTGGGCCAGTTGCACTCGGAGCTCCGTGGCAGAGAGGACATCGGCCGAGCAGCTTCCCTGGGTCCCCTCCAGGTCCTTGCTCAACATGTCCTTCATCTGCCGCAGCAGGTGCACCTCCTCCTGGAGCTGGGCCACCTCTTCACGCAGCAGAACTTAAACATAAAGAGAAGGGAAGAAAGCTTTCAGCGGACTGAATGACAACGCACTGACCTCCTTTCTTTAAAGCCAAAGTAAAAATCAAGTGGATGGAGAAGGGTTTTTCAGTAATCCAACCTTATTCAGGTGCACTCAAGGGCTTTTAAAGCGGTTCTTTATGAAATGCAAAATGACTTTCAGATCACTATAGGGGGTCACACGCTTCATTTGGATTGAGAGAAGTGCTGCCCTAACTCCCTTATCATAAATAATACTAATGACATAACTTCATTGATTCCAACAGATGAACAGAAATTAGTTGCTGCCGTCAAAGACATTTTTTCTTTTCATTTTTGACGCTGCCTGGTGAAAATACTCTGTGACGGGAATTGTAAGCGGCAGCATCCATTTAATATTCACTGAACGCTTTACATTGCTTCTCAATGCCTTCAAAAGGAAGAAAACAATAAAATGAAAACTGTAAATAGCTTGTTCCTACCTTCCAATATGAGTCACCCAAAACTTTAAGATGTTTTTTTTTTTTCTAACATAGGCATCTCATGTTTCTTAAACAAGTCATGGCAAAGTTTTCTCCCTCTCACCAACCTTTTATCTAAAAATGAATCTCTTTTTGTTCACTGCATGTGCTTGTAGAGATGGAGGCACACGGAGAGTGATTTATAAAAAAAAAAGATGAGTAGACTCATTCTGTTCGATTTCATGCATCCTCAGGGTGAAGGGGTAAGATGAGAGTGAGGGAAAAAACTGCTCAGCCCCATCTTACAAAGCACCATTATCTCCATTATCAAGTGTTTTGCATAACTTCTACTTTATTATAAATCCCTGCATCCCAGCTCCGGTATTTCTATCTGAACACTGTTTAGATGGATAGAATAGCTGAGAACAACAAACAAACCACAATAGAGACAATTAGGCCAATGTAAGACTATAATATGGACTATAAGTTTTTGTATTTTTATTTATTTATTTATTTATTTTTTTTGTTTGAAAGTAATGGTTTAAGCTACTGGGGGAAATAGAGAAGTTAAAATACAGGCAATATTTGAATTTACAGCAATTTTCTGCCAGTACAGAAGATTTTTTTTTTTTAACTGAGAATCAGAGTATGAATAATATAATGGAGTTGTAAAAATTTAACACATGTTGCAATATTTGATATCAAAACCAAATAATTTTATTTGATATCATTTAGTTTTTTCCCATATCGTACTAGAACTGGACAATGTTAGAACATTATACAATGAGATTGCCATATTATTGTTAAATACTGTAAAAACAGTATCAGCTGTGATAAAGCTGCATTGTCTTTACTCCTGTTGTTCTTGTGTGTGTTTTCAAGACCCTCTACGACCTTGACTGTCTTGAGCCCTTTTACCTGTATCTCTACAAAAGGTGGGACATTGAATAGAATTTTTTTATCCATTGATATGTGTACATGGACAATTCTGAATAGATGACAAATGTAAAAACTTGATTATCTTAATGTTAATTTGTGAGCAGATTCTGAGTAACAGTAAAGGTGGAACATGGAAGCACATAATTGTTTCACCGGGACAGTTTATGATGAAAATAAAGTTACAGGGCAATAGCTGAGCAAGAAATACAACAAGAACTATATGAACAAACCCACTTCCACAACTCCAGAGGTATGTGGCAGGAGATTAAGGCCCTGATTGACTACAACAACAGCACCACAACCACGATGCCTGGCAGCAACCTCCCAGATACACTGAACCAGTTCTTTTCTCTCTTCGATCATCACAGCAGGGAAAATGCCGCTCATGCTCCACCAGAGGAGGACAACCTGATACAACCGCAGCCACATCAAGTCAGAGACACCCTGCGCAGAGTCAATGTGAGGAAAGCACCTGGCCCAGATGACGTCACAGGACGGGTACTCAAGGCCTGCGCAGACCGGTTAGCAGAGGTATTAAAACCTCTCAACAGGCTGCGGAAGATGGGTACACTGTGGTCTTAAAGGTATGGATAATGCCATTAGCATTTATTAGACCGGTTTAAATTATGTTTAACTGGTAATAAGGGGTGCAAGGTGTGCCAAAAAAAATATCCACCACACCATTAAACAACCTTTACCAGACTGCTAATACAAGGCAGGGCTGGTCCATGCTTTCATGTTGCGTATGCTACAAAGCAACATGACATACTGAAATAAAGACTTTAACCGTCCAATTTTAATTGCTACCAACACTAATTGTGTTAACAGGTTTACCCCCATTATATGAATCATGAGATCAGATGGAAATCACAGCTACAATATCTTGAAAAGTTTGTTTCAAGATACATCCAAGCGTCCCTAGTATAATACCTCCACTAATTTACCGTCACCCGCTTGCTTTTAGAACTTTCACTCTCACATTATTGTAGGTTTTTCCAGCCCGTTTCTTTTCACCTCCTACACTACATACTTATCTATCAGCTCACCAGGTTGCCACCTTCAGAAGTTTGCTGTTGACTTTCTCATAGTCAGTCTTATCACAGATGAGGACGACTCAGAGTACAGACAGTGGATACTGGGCTTTTTAGACTGGTACCAGCAAAACCATCTCAGGTTCAATGCAGGGAAAACAAAGGAGCTGGTGGTGAACTTTTGCAGGCACAGATCCACCTAATTGATACCTGTTAACATCCAGGGAACTGATGTTGAGATACTGGAGTCTTATAAGTAGCTGAGTGTTCACCTTGACAATAAGCTAGACAGGAGTCCCAACATGGATGCTCTTTAAAAGAAGGCCCAGAATAGACTATACCTTCTAAGGAGACTGAGGTCTTTTGGAGTGCAGAGGGCGCTCCTGATGAGCTTCTTTGACCCTATGGTGGCATCAACATGTATTATCAGGGCCAACTACCTTTCCACTCTTCATCCTTTTCAATGCCTTCCTTGCTTCATGTTATTAATCTGTGCTTCTTCCTGTTCCACAATGGCCGCTTCTTTTGCTCTTTGTTCTCTCTCATTTTCATCGTTCATCAGCTCTTCAACATACTCCTTCCATCTTCCTATCACACTTGTTTGCATTTGTCAGTACATTTCCATCTCATTCAATAATCATACTAACATTCGGAACGTTCTTCCTATTTCTGTCTGCATGCATAAATCCTTCTCCCATTCCTCACTGTCTAACCTATTGTAGACGTCCCTGTATGTCCTTTGTTTGGTCTTAACTATTTCTACCTTCACTTTACACTGCATCTTGCTGTACTCCTGGTGACTCTCTTAAGTCTCATTATCAAGTGTAAATGTTTTCAAAATTGTTGTACTCTCTGGTTTTAATCTAATCTGGTTGCTACTAAGTGAGATCATTGCGGCATCAAATTGAACGATTAAACTACTACTTTCTTAAATCTAATGTTAGATTTGATTCTTAAAGAGTTAATAAAACATAATATAATTTTAATTAACTTATATTTTGATACCATCGATCAAAATAACATCTGCAAAGTTTTCTAAGTACATGTTTAATTCACTGGTGCAACAAAACGTTTCGTTTGTTTTGATTGTTTTACTCATTACGCAATATTGCTACTTATTCATTCTGTGCTCACGACCAAGATTGATCTCATGTTAGGACAGACTTTTAAAAACAAACCATGATAGAGAATATCCAGTATATTAAACAACTTAGACCATTTAGCACCTTATGGAGCACTCTATCTTCTTTTTTCCTGTCCTGAAAATAAACCTGTATGATAGATTTGCTGTCTGGAGAATAAGAACCCGCTTCTCTGGGCTTTTAGGTCCATTAATTTGACTACATTAAATGTGACTGAGGAGAAGTGCTGCTTGTTGAATGATAAAAATTAAACAAAAAGAGGTAATTAGTAGAAGGGTCGAAGAGAAAAACGCTTGTTAGTCGAGTGTCATTAGAAAGGTATAATTAATGAACATGATGAGCAACCCTATTAGCATAACCCTTATTGGACAACAGAAGAAGTGTCCCTTTCTGAATGAACTGGCTGCAAGCTCATTGGGTTTTAAAATCTAATAGAGACTCAAATTCTTTATTCATTACGTTTGCTGCTATTAATTTTTCAAAGGAAGCAGTAACAAAAATGACAAATAGGCTATAAGAACACTGGAAAACAGCTTAATGTCATAAAAAGCAAAAAGATGGATAGTGTACAATAAACAGCTTTCAGACATGAAATTGATATTCTCATATGGTTAAATCTTTGGGAAACAAGATTTATAGCAAGAAATACAAAACACTGATGCTTGTCTACTGTTTAATTTGAAGTTTCAATGTATAAATCTATTCTAGTTGAAACCAGATGTTCACATACTCTGTATAAACAGACACAGAGTCCAAGAGATCAGACTAAACATTTCCTGTTTTGTATCAGCAAGACTTATTCAAATCTTTCTATTTGCTTACTTTTCCTGTGAAAAATTTTCACAATTTTGATCAGAACTTATATCATTTTTTATCATTATTTCTAATAAAAATAAATCTAATATTTCTACATTCTGATTATGGAGTTTTCACTAAATCAATGATTACATGATTTTAAGTAGCTGAATTTAACTACTCTCCATCATACCTGTAAATAAATCATGATTGTTTTACGTACCAATGTTATACTACAAAAAAGTTGTCCAGGAGCCAGCTACAGCAAAATGAACCGTTCTGAAAGAAGCACTGAGAGAGGTTTCTTTAACACAACCAATTTAGTAAGACATTTTGGATCAGCACTCATCTGAATTTAACAAATTCACTCAGCTTGATTGGCCTAAGGCTTTTTCAAAGTAACAGAAATTGGATCAGGCTTCAAAAAGAAGAGATAACTTTGTGCAGGACAGTGTCAAGGGGAAGAAATTAATAATATGAGATTCAGAGAGTAATTTGGCTGACTTTTTCATCAAAGCTCCTAATGAGATATTTTTATTAGATGTTTAAGAGACTTTTCTTTTGCTTACTGACACAAAAATTATAAATTACATCACAAAAACAGATATTTTCTGACAAGGCTCCGATTTCAATATTTGTATGGTTGCATTTTTTTCCCCCTGATTTAATATCATAAATCAACTGGATCTAAAGCAGGGACACATTAGTCAGAGAGGTCCCGTTTTACAAGGTGGGACAAACAAGGCAAGCGTAGCAACACATCTACTTGGTAGTTTAAATGTCTTCCTGGTTTGTCCTGAAGACCAAAGATCCAATCACGAGCATCCAGATTTCACAACATTTCAAAGCAGCTGGATCTGCATTAATTTTTCTGGGTTCCAAATAGCAAACAGACTGAACATATATAGAGTTTTTCTAGTCATACTAATCACTCAAAGTGCCCACAGGCACATCGACATGTGAATGGAGAAAACTAACCCACGACTTTCAGATTGCAGGAACACTACTCTTCCCTCTTAGCTACAGACTCAAAAGTTGTCTGTTTGTGAGTTTGAACCTATTACTCTCAGCTGCTGGGAGCCACAAGCCAGTTGTATAAATATATTATACATTGTAACTTAATCTTTCTGGTTCTGTGTGTCGCCACTTTGAGTGAAATTCATTTTTGACTGACAATCAAACTTTATCCAGTTACTTGCAGAGAGTATTTAACATTCTTACCAAGTTTTAAATAGATTTTGCAGAGAAAATCACAGATGTTTCATGAAAAACAGAACATCTCGTATACCAGCTTACAATTATGTGGTCCTCAGTTGTGTCTGCCCTCTGCACTGCTTAAAGTCATGATTCATACTTGATATGATTTGACTTTATTCAGACAGCCCTCAAATGAAGTGAATCCACAGCCTTGAGGTTCTTACATTCTTATTCAGTGTCTTTCCTGATTATAAACAGCATGTGGTGACTCAGGACTGCCACAGTTCTGAGTAAAATGCAAGTATGCATTCCATAGTTGCAGCTTGGAGAATGTATGATCTTTATCACAGTCCTACTCAGTACTCCACTATACAAGACCACCTGTCTGAATAAGCAGCTTTAAGTAATAGTCAGTGAGTGATGTGGAAACACACTGTTGCATTATACAGCTCTTTGTCGGCAAAGACATACTAAGTTTAAACAACTTTTCAAAAGGATGAAAAGCAAAAGTTTTCTAGGAATTAAAAAAAATGTCTGAGTAGACACTAGATTGAAGAGAAGCATGCCCTATAACCATAACCCCGATTTACAGTAATTTGTATGGTGCTTTTCTAGTCACAGTGCCACAGTCACCTAATTGCACTAACTAAACAGATCAGTAACTTGTGCAGGGCACATCGTGTGACTAGAATAAAACCCGCAACCATCTGAATGCAAGACAACTACTCCACAACTACTCTACTCAGCAAGATCTTCTGGTTCTGGTCTACTCTACATGCCCAGAACCAGAACTAAACATGGAGACGCAGTATTTGGTTCCTATGCTCCACAAATCTGGAAAGGAAATTCCAGAAAACTGCAAAACACTGAGTTCCTTTAAATATAGACTGAAAACCCAGTCATGTTTAGTCAGGAAAGGAATTGCATACCAAGTTCTATCACTTCTCTGAGGTATGTTTCTTGTGCTTGTGCTGCAGAGCTGAATAGTAAAACTGTATCAAGGTGTAGAACTGCATGTGGTATGACAAGCTATTAGCGTTCACAAATGGTCAGATAATTATTTAGAAAATTAATAGAACGGTAGGCCAAGCCTTAGTTTCATTTTCAGTTTCAAGGATCTGGTATGCAGAGGTCAGTGAATTCTCAGAAGTGCAGGCACCATTATGTAGTTTGAGAATACATTGATCCAATGGTATGGGATTAAGATGTTATTAAAAAAAAAATGCTTCTACCTCATGTGTGCTATTTTGTCATTGAAACAAGCTAGTTGTAGATTCTTAAGGATTTGACCACCTTACCGACACTACCTACCACCTTCTAAACCTTTAATGCTGCATTAAAACAACACTTGTCACCAAACTTTTGTCAGAATCAGAGTGCAGGGTTAAATAAGTGACTAAAACCCGTGGCAGTGCTGGCTGACAGGTTTTAGTTTTGTAGTACAATGACCCTATACATCGATGAGGGGGAGCTATTCGTTTTTATAAAGACCCGACTATGTGTGTGCAAGGCCTGAGATTCTTATCAGATTACTGCAGACAAGAACACTACTTCTTAGGTTGGTTCTCAAACAAGCAGAAAACGTAACAACTCAAATGATCAATTCTAGAGGCTGAGATTTAAAATTTAGTAAAATGATCAATAATCAGATTACAAACAGGTAACAGCACAAATCAAACTATGCAAAGACAATGAGCAGAGATTTGTCAGATGAAAAGAGATGCAGCAGATAGATCCTTGCTTTGAAACCAGAGGAGCTCATGACCAATTATCATGTGATGGAAAATCTTGGCAATATTTGTTCTCTGTTCAAAGTCACATCATCAAGGATATGTATACTTGTTTTATCAAAACTTTAATGCACAGCTGGTGTTATTTGTGGGACCTTGAAATAAAAATAGAGTGTTTGGAAGGACTATTTATTAGAAAACTATTCAAATAAATTAGTATCATGCTGAAAAATATGATTTTTTTTTTGTTAAAATGTCATGCTGTCCATATATCTCTTAGAAAGTATGTACTCATGGCTTTATTGATCTGCGAGGTGCACACATTGGATGCAATTGTACAATAAAGGCTTTTGTGTGTGTGCATTTGTTATGTGTGATGCTGTTTGGACAATAGAAAACACATTATCAGTGTTGTCAAAAAGATACTATTCAGCCGTGTATCTTTAGCAATAACAACATTTTCAACAAACACTGCAGATAAATGAAGTAGGAATTTCGAAAGCAAGATTTCCGAAGTGAAAAGCAATGTTAATTCTGCTTATTGGATTGATCATAGGAGGCACAAAATCTCACTGATGAACAGGTTTTGAAAAATCGTCAAAAACAGAGTGCAATTTATTTGCCAGGGATGTGTACACATACAAGGACTTTGATTCTGGATTGTACAATGCACACAATTACTTATCGAAAATACAATAACAAGATAATGCAGTAATAAAAATCAAACACAGTCTGGAGCATAGAGGACACACCTGAACACACTATTGACAAGCGGACCGACTGAGACAATATTGCAAAGGTGCTTTGAGCAGAGTGCACCATGATGATATGAAATAGAGTCTAAAACACTGAACTTGGATTTAAGTTGCAAGGAGTTTGACTCAGATGGCCCCAAAGTGAAGATAGATGAAGTCAGGGGCGTAACCATCATCTCAGAAGAGAGGGGACACATTTTTCACAGGCCTATTGAGTGATTTATCATCCTCTTGCACCTCTCCTTAGCGGTGCAAGAACCACATAATCACTACCAGCGACAGTACAGCACCAGGGGATGGGCTTCAGCTCTTTATATTATCATCTTTAAAATCTGAAGTATTGGCTGCCAAACTCTGGTTGAGTTGACACAATGACCCTTGGACATCTACAGGCTAAGCAGTTAGATCACTAAGAGGCAAATGACAACACTGAACATGAAATGTCTCCTCCCCGACTCTGCTCTTTCTATTGTGGCAAAAAAGATTTGTTTCTAATTTGTGGAAAGCCATTTTGAGCAAAGGTGCTGCACAGAAATGAAAGACGATTGGGTTTATTCATCACATGAACTAACTAGCATGGAATGTAACATAGGTAACAACATTAGTCTTCTTGTGAACTAGATTAAGATGATACATTGGCCTGTATTAACTAGCAATAATTTAGCTAACATCTGCATGCAACAGCATAACTCAGCTTACATGGTTTGTTTGGGGGAAAAAAGACCGCAACGTTTTTTGGCTTTTGCTGAACGTGATTCAGACGCTGCTGCACGTCTCCAGTCGGGAATCGGAATCCACCGGACGCTTATGCTGTGTTTAAAGACAGCTCAGGAAAGACACATTAATACTTAATAATAACAGATTAAATGGTTGTAATAAAAAAGAAAGTGTGGCGGACAGAGGGCACCGTCACACATGCAGGAAGTGTGTGTGTGTGTGTGTGTGTGTGTGTGTGTGTGTGTGTGGAGGGAGGGAGGGGGGGAGACAAGTCCCACACATACCCAACTTGTGCTATGCCCATGGATGATGTTGCGTATACCAAAGATGAAGCACACAATGATGACAATTATCTTTTCAGAAGTTGAACTAATACAAATCTTTGTACATTCATGTTTTAATTTGTTCATCTGATTAGTGTCTCTCAATGTTCACCCTATGTAATATGAGTAAATGCTATATTCTGCTTGCATCTCCTTTAATAGTTATGTGGCTTCCAGTGCAGTGGCACTGCATGGACTCTGAAGTCCCACTGGCTGCTTAAGCTTACCTAAACTATTTCTCCCCTTTCTGACTGCCAACAAAATAAATTTTCTTCTTGCTTCTTCTCTCTAGTATTGACTGGAATGATTTGCCGTGGTATAGGCTGTGCTGCAGGTACATGCAGAGCAGTGCTTACTGGTAGGAATTGGCTCAATATAAGCCTGTCCACCTGCTGTTCATTTTTGATACGAGTGGCAGTTTATGCAGTTGGTCTGCAGGAAACATTGTTACGACCTGAAAATCACCGTAATGGAAACTGTCAACCGGACTGTACAGTTTTTTTTATGTTAATTTCTAAATATTTGGTAAAGATCTGATCCTCATCTAAAACAGATGCCATGTGCTTTATGGTGGCCATTTTGTTCTGAAATACACGCTTTCACATATGCTTCAAAAATGTTGCTGCAGTCACACAGAATAAGGATTAAATTTTAAGGGAAGAATTTCCTTAAAAAAAACATGCAAACAAAGAAGAAATCAAGAGGAAAATTACATGAATGTACTTTGTTCAACTGCTTTGTATTCTGCCACTAGAAGTATGTTTCTGTGTGGAAGCGTTTTAGCATGTACATTTGATACTGAAAAAAATAAGGAATTAAAACGAAACAGCAAAAGGTTGACCAGGGCATGTTCTATAGAAGACAAACTATGACAGATGGGAGTTTTATTGATTATTACAGAGAGGTCTCTCTAGCTGCTTAAAAACACACACACACAAACACACACACAAAATATTAAAACTGAAACAGATTTGCTGAGTCTGTTTTTTTTAGGTACAGGTTGACCTAGGCAATAATCTCTAGGTTGAACCCATATGAAGCTGAACCACTGGGTAAGAAGTCTTGAGATTTATTAAACACCTTTTAGACGGTACTATCTTGTTGACTATTGGGTTGTTCGACCTCTCACTACTGATTAGAAGCCAACTTTAACTGGACGCTATAGAGTTCCCTACATGTGTTCCCTGTCACCTCCAGACATACAAAATAGTGGTATAGTTTAAAGTAAAATCCTGAAACGCATTAATTCTTTTAAGTATGTACCTCTTTAGTCCTTGACATTTCTTATGATGAAGACTGAGAGGGATTAAACCAAAGCTAATGAGGAATACATATATAAAATGACCATGAATAATGTACATTCAACGATTCCTCTCCAAGCCTGCTCTCATTCTTTTCCAATCCCCTAAACAGACTGCAGTTAATAAGATTCACTGGAACAGTAAATAAAACCTACTTCCTCGGCCACAGATCTAAATGGCTGCTTAAGTGTGGGCATTTGCATAATAGCAGCCATAAATCAGCTGACATGCAATTGGAAGCAGTGAATTATGAATCCGATCAGTGTCGTTTCCTATTTGTATGATTTAAGCAAAATGGCTAAAACTGTCCTTCTAAATAATCCCGCAGCTGTTATGTGACAATTTTGGGATAGAGGGAAATTGTTGGAAAATTACTCAAAACATATCAGCACTTCTCCAGGGAGCCAAAACTCATACGTCTCTGTTCATGAAGGGAAGTAATGGTGCAATAAAAGAGATTAACCAGCTCATACAAAAAATACAAAGTCCATCGTTTTCCCTTACCATACAAAATTTAAATTAGAATGATTTCCAGGGAAATACTAAACTTCTTTGTGGTGCCTATTTTTGTATTTTTTTTAGGTTCCTACAGTGTATCAATATGGGGTCCTTTCGTGATCCATCTCTGTCTTATTGTCACCCTGTCCCCCACAAATTCTACTCTAATGCCGCTGTTCGATCCTGAGGTTCCTCCTCTCCCACATGTAAGAAAAGCAGCAGGACTTGGAAACGAAAGTTGCAAAAAGGTCCAGCAATCTGTCAGAGATTTCATTGGCCATGAGGCAGCTGAAATTGGACTTGGCTGCAGCGGCAGTGGATGCGGAAAATTGATGGAGAACGACAGTAAGTGTCTAGAGGGGGGTCATTTTTAGATTGCTTTTCCATCCTTTGCAAGAATGGGAGGGAAAGACAGAATGGAGTTCTTTTTTTACCTGCTATACTGGTGACAAAACCAATTAATGGCCTTATTGTTTCCACAGAATTATGCAGCCAGCTTGTAGAGGGGGGACACACGTCTACAGACCTGTCAGCAGCAATGTCAATATAGCTGCTGTAACCACAAGTATTAGTCGAGTCTGGCTGGAAATGATATCCGCAGACTACTTATCAATGAATGGACATCAGAACAGACAAGCTTTTTGAAAGAAATAGTTTTGTCTGATATGTAGATAATTTTGAGTTTTATGCTGTAGTACAAACCATGTTGGACAATTAAAACAGCAATAAAATCTGGCACCTTGCAAGCAGTCATATCCCTTAAACCTTGTCATATTTGAAAATAATGAACAACGTTCATTATTTTGTTGTGATTTTATGTGATAGACCAAAATAAATAAATAAGTCAGAATTGTAAAGGATGCAACGTTCATTATTTTGTTGTGATTTTATGTGATAGACCAAAATAAATAAATAAGTCAGAATTGTAAAGGATGCATGCCTTCTATTTTTTTTTAAATAAAACAGTGAAAACAGTCTAAAATGCAATAAAATCATGCACAGCCAACTGCCTACGGTATTATACCAATAATAAATTCTCAAATTATCAGTAGTTTAAGGTAAAATCCAATTGTTTTGTAAAGGCATCTAATGTTTGCATATGCAAAATCGAAGTTTTTAGCCCTTAAATACATTTTGTTGTGTACTTGGAGTCTCTAGGAGTGCAGAAAATGGGAATTTCATCTGTCCAGGAGCTGTAGAGATATCTTTATTTTCTTTTTGGGTCATATTTTTCAAACTGTTACATTTTTTTTTGTTTTGTATTACATATTTTTGAACAATTATGTCACAGTATTTGCTGCAGAACTGCTGAACATAGTCATGGACTTCCAGCTTACCAGTCTTAAGTTAATTTATTTACAAGCGGAAGGATGTCAAAGCCATAAGTGGAAAAGGCAAAAGTTTGGTTGTTCTTACACCATCGACTAGCATACCACAAAAATGGCCGAATGGGGTTAAGAGCATAGATTTTATATATGTAGATGCCTCATTTCGTGCTGGAGCACATCCGGCATTGCCACCATATTTGATGGGTCTCTCCTACTAAAGGCTGGCAAAAGAGCCAATGGGAGTAAATGACGAGGGAACAGCTTTGCCCTTATTTGCCGGTTAATGCAGCTTACAGTTGCATTAACCGGCAAAGACTACTGGAAGTAGATCACTAAGTGATGATCATCATTTTGATTGGTTCGGAAGATGAGTTTTTACATGGTGAGAAGAACATTGCAGAAACCCGACCGATGGACCATTATTTCATACGTTATATTTTACTATTTTTTTTTATCTCTGCATTTCATAAACTACATTACCAACTTAAGTACCCCGGAGTTACAGAATTACAAACATGCTAGAAGCTGTGCAAAACAATTCTTTTTCAAGGGTCTTAAGCTCCAGCTCCAGTGGCAAGCAGGGTAGTGTAAGACATTGGAAATTTTAAAAAACACTTTCCCAGGCCATTTAAAAAAAACTGTGTATGCATGTGTGCATACCACAGCATTCAAAATATGAAAAAATAATTGCCTTTTGTGTAGGTAAAGCTCGGGTGTGCGAGAGAGTGAAATCCATTTAAATTAACAAAGCATTTTTTAATTAATACAAATTTTATTCATTTATACATTTATTATTAGGTGATAACGCATGTCTCTTTGTCTAAGAGCCTAAAACAAAGTATTTAAGCATAAAAGCACATATTTATTTAAATATTTAAGAACATGGCTTACCATATGGTTAATTTTGTTAACTAGCATAAAACGAAGTATTTTAGTAAAATCACATATTTATACACCAATATGCCATATGTCTGTCTTTGTTAAATGCGTACTATGCAACATTTTTCAGTTATTTAATGTGTTCCATACCGTTTTGGATGATTAAATGAGTCATTTCAGGTGGAACAAAGGTTTTCTCGGCCGGGGGAAATACCGTACTTGAGCCCTCGGCCCGCACCCACAGGCTCAGAAGTCTCGTGCAAGACCGCGAGAGTCGGTTTTGCTTTACGGCGAGAACTCCATGTGTTTTTGCCCTGCCATTCATTATATGCATGCGCGAAAGCAACAACAAAGAACCGCGTGTTAACGTCAAATAAACAGCATATCGATTTTTTATTTTTTACTATTATTATTATTATTTTTTTATTATTATTTATTTTATTTTTTTTTGGAATGTTGGCGAGGCGGTAGCGGTAGTTTGGCGAGGCGGCCGCCTCGCCAAGATAGCGCTGCGGGAAACCCTGATGTTCATACTTTCACTGTGTTAGTCATTGTTTGTACTGCCGTTTTTTCGACTTTTCGTAGAGTTCGCCTGTCTGCTAAGCTCAAAAAACCCGCACCTGGCTTGACGGAGAAACCAGAACAGTTGAGCATCTTTACGACAGTGCACTTTTACTTTCGCCCTCTGGGGGGAGCCTCGCTGGAAAATCAACCACGGTTGCATAGTATACCTTTAAATAGCATAAAACAACATATTTCAGCATGAAAACATGCTTCTTCATGTATGACAGCATCCTATATCATAACCATATCTCTGTCGTTAGTAACAAACCAAACTGTGTGAAAATCGGGTAAAACCTCAGGGAGTAATGATTTATATTAGTTGGGCAACACCTTCCTCAGTACAAATAAATTAACTGGGGGTGCGTAAGAGACTCATCCAAGATGGCGGCCATGCTGAAACATCAGCTCCAATAGGCAGCGCCAGTCCATGGAGCATCTACGTATATAATGTCTAAGTTCAACACTTCGACCTGCAATGAGGCAGGATGTGAAGTGCCTCCTTTAGATTTAAAGAGACAGCACCAAAACAAGTTACTCTCAGACACACCTCAGAACAGGGGTAAAAAGGGGGGACGTGGGGGTAAATTAATAAGGAATTCAGACCAAAGCATTGCAGTTCCACTTTATATAGACCACAATTAAATGATTTCAATGTGAAAAGGAAAAACTAAAAACCATGATATGTCCATGGTCAGGAACAAACATAATGATGAACACAAAGGAACAACACAGCTTTGAACTGCTCTTGGAAGACTGTTCAATCTATCACCAATATAAATAGCACAACTGCACACTTACAAAGACATGACTGTTCACCTAAACTGGCAAGAAAAATAACAATCAGAGAAAGCACAAAATAACTCTGGAGAAGCTCCAAATATGTGCAGCTCGTGAGAAAATCCGAAAGCAAGAAGAAAAAGAAAGCAAAGAAGGAAGCAGGTGTTGGTAGAAAACTAAAGTAACTGCACTTTATCAATAGCCACATAAACAAACACATCAAACATATAGAAGAAGGAACTCTGGAAAGATGGGACCAGAACTAAACTTGCCTACATGCAAAATGCTGTGTCCACCCAAACACGCCATCTTAACATGGTGGTGCCAGCAGCATTGTGTTGTAGGGGACATGAAAGCTGTCAATATTGATCAAAAGCTAAACACAGTACAGTTCTTGAGGCAAACCAGCGGAGCTGAGTCAAAATCCTAAAAAAGTATATCAAAGATTGTGGCTGTAACATGACAAAAAAGTTAAAGGGGTTTGAATACTTAAGCAAGGAAATGTAAATTATTTCCAGAAATATGTCCTAAACTATGTCTAAGTTGTTACACCTAAAAGTTGCATATGCCTTAAACATATTGCAGCCTCAATGCTGCAAGCATTGTACCAAAGTGAGTGAAAAAGTACAACCCAATTCAGGAATGTGAGGAATAAGAAAAGGGGATGTAGGAGCAGCTGGGGTCAAGAATGCAAGCAGCAAGTGCTTTCATGATGGGAGGCAACAACACACATCCTCTTATTTGTTTTGGACTTGGCAACTGAGCCCCATCCCTGCTGAAATAGCTGTTTTCAAAAGCATTGTGTGAAATCTATTCAGAGACATCCTGCGTGCCACACTGGGTTAATAGCTTAACCTCTCCACTAACCCTTTGAGTGGACATGGAATAAACGGTTATCGATTTTGAAATACACGTGATTTGATTGGGACTAAAGAAGCCAAGTAGGAATAGTGATCAGAACGTTTATAGAATCCTATAAAGCCAAGTCTACCTGCTGTCAAAAGGCCAATTTAATCCATGCTTTATAAAACAAAGTAAATATTATAATGATTTTTTATGAGGCTGAAACATAAGCATATACACACACACACACACACACATATACATATATATATATATATATATATATATATATATATATACATACATATATATATATATATATATATATATATATATATATATATATATATATATATATATATATATATATATATATATATGAGTATATATATATACTCTTTCACTCCAACTTACCATGTACTCACTCTTTAAAATTTGTAAATGTATGGTTGGATATTGATTAATCATTTATTTTTTAAGTTTCTAAGGTTTCTATATATTGTGACAGAAAGATCAATCTGTGTCAATGAAATCAGCTAGAGCAATGAAATCCAAGAGGAAGAAAATATAAATGTAGTCTATGTGTAGATATCTGAGAGCACTGGTCTTTGTAAAAATACAAAACACAAAAACATTTTATGGAGAATATCTTCCGGTGGTGAGACAAAGGTGACCTGTATAATTTTTACATGTTTCTGAACTAATCCTGCAACATCATTCAGAGTAAAACAGGCAAAGGTATATCAAATACTCGTTCATATCTAATGAGTCATTCATAATAAAAACTAAGTCTCACTCCTGCGTTACACAAACTATTTTTTTTAAGCCATTGATAGCAAATTCATCAGTGGCAGATGACAGATGTAACGCCTAAGCTCTGACTGATGAAGGCATTCTGCAGCCTCTGCTTGGTCTGGCAGTACATTGCTTTGGATTAGTCGGTCAATCCTCATGAGCACAACAATCTCAGTTCATTGCCTGAGGAGATGACGAGGTCATGGTTGATGAACAGGGAGGAAAAAAAAAAGAAAAATAGATAAATAATATCTTACTTTTGGGCACTCCATCATAGAATTCAGAGCAATATTATGCATTAATGGAGAATGCGATGATGACGGATAGGTATTCAGGATAACACAAAAGCAGGGATGGAGTGTGATTTATTGATAGAAGCAACAGTAATGAGGGCAGGCCTCAAGTCTCTGTGGTGTTTACCCTCATATAAACTCTTGATTGCTCTCAAGTATAGGGCATACAAAAATTAAAGTGTGAAAACATGAGACATGTGAAGTTGGTTACGCAAACAAAACAAGAGATATACTAAAAATATTGTCCGGTGATTGACTATAGCAAGACATATTCCTTTGTCATGGCAGTGGTGGCAGCGAGCTGCAGTACTGTGGTGGAGGTGGCTCCTAGCTACATAAGTGCAGCCGCAGCACGCTCCCTGCTATGCCGTGGTCTATGTGCCTATTTATTTTGGTCCCACTGTGTTGAATCGAGCCGCCAGGTTAAATCCTTTGGTCAGCTTGACCTCACCTGTCCGATATCCTGGAACACAAACACGTCCATAAAACCATTTTAAGGGATTTGTAATGGAGTGTTGTTGCACCGAGAAAGGAGGTGTAGATGGGGGGGGGGGGGGGGGGGGCTATGTTTGACCGGTTTTCCAAATATGGTTGTAGCCAATCACAGTGAAGTCAACTAGGCAGACCCGCATGTCTTTAACATACTCAACCTGTTTACTTGGAAGGGATATTTGGCCTGACAAAACAATGGGTTGACATTTCTTAGGAATTTTTTTGGAGAATTAACATATGTAGCAATATCAACTACATAAAATGGTTTATACAGTAATGTCATGGCACCTTTAAAGAGAAACCAGAACAATCTGGAGGTGGCTGAAGCAGGACACAATTTTTCTGAAATACCATATTTTTCGGACAACAAGGCACGCCGCGATTATAAGGCACACTAAATATTCTTCCCAAGTGTGTAATATCACTCCGCCCCTTCACGTACACAGTTCTCACCTGAGAGAGAGAGCTATCCGTCTTGCCGGGATGACAGAGTAGTTGGACTACACTGCCCTGTTTCTAAAATAAGGCCAAAAATAAACATAACTTTTTTTATTGAATTACCTTACTAGGTTTATTGTGCTAGCGTGTACTCCAGGTGCAGGCTGCCTAAAGGCTCCCACATACTTTGGGCATACTGTGCGCATACTGTGAGCTATGCTGACTCTTCACGGATGTTTTACCCTTCAGAGTCGAGCATATTATTGCCTACATTTCTTCTGCCAAATTCCTACAAGTCCCACCCTTTCTGCCAGGGAGACGAAGCGGCGGAACGGATGGTAAAATGTGCGATTAGCTGGCTGCGCACCTAGAGCCGTTTGTTTTCCAGCAGGTTCCCACCTGTCAGTGAGAACAGAGAGGAACTGTGAATATCCTGAGCCGCTTTGTTGCTAACCAAAGTCGTACTTAAATATTTTAACAGATTTTGTGAGCGCATTGTACCACATAAAATCGGTCAGTAAGCACAACGCTAATCATATATAAGACACACTGGATTATAAGGCGCACCATGACTTTTGGAGAAAAATTAAGTATTTTAAGACCTTATAGTCCAAAAAATATGATCATGGCATCCAAGCAATAATTCTAATTTTAAATTATTTACAATAATAGTGAGATCCAAAAATATATTTTTAATTTACAAAGGAAGAAAATAAACCATAAATAATAGATTATCCTTAAAGCTACATTTCATGCTAATAATCTTTGGCCCGACCAAACCACAGTCACATTTAATGGTTGCCTTTAACCAAGTAAAATTTGAATTCAGAGACATTTAAATAGCAGTGTCACTCCCTGCTTGATCTCTTCCCTTCTGGCCAGTCAGTGTTGATCAAGCACTCCGTGTCTTAACGTTACAGAATCTGACATCCACATGCTGGCAAGCCTATTTCATGCTTCAGCTCCTTGGAGTAATGGGGGCTGAACTTGTGCAGGAGTACAGCTTAGAACAAAGCTGAGCAGTGGGCAAAAAAACCCCAACAAAAACAAAAAAATTTATCAAAGAGAAAAATAGCCATGAGTCGTTGCCGCATTCCAGCACAATCTGTGTCCATTCGATTTAAATAATTACCTATTATTAACTAAAAGCTGTTCCGAATTTTTAGAACAGTTTAAAAACAAACTCACAGAGTTACATATAATCACCTAAAGACATGAGGTTACACACTACAAATGAAAAGAAGACAACCAGATTTGCATTTTCTTGAATTCAAAAAGTCCCATCTGACTTTAGCATTTTGATCAAGAGATACAGCATTTAATCGGTCTCCATCTTTGCGTCTTTTTCGCAGAGTTGCATAAGGAGCCCTCTGTTTTTCACAGGCTGTACTTCCATCAAACTGACAGCAATCCATCAGAACAATGTGTTCGCTTTACAGGCTTTCTGCTATCTCTGAAGTGAAAACTGCAAACAACGAGATTACTGTCTTTCTGAGGGTGCAGATGGACAGATATACAGGATAGCTTTCAGGATTTCTCCGTCACGGAGATTAACGAGAGAGTTTTCCATGAAACTGGAGGAGACACAGCCGGGGTCATTAAGGACAGAGGTATGGATAGGAAACGAGATAGCTTGAAGCATGTCTCCTAAATCATAGGGAGACTGTCTGTGAAAAATGTAAATTCATTTAAATATTTCAAAAACTAATAAAATGTTGCAACTGGGAAATTATAGTGTTCCAGCAAACACAACATGAACATAAACAGATTTTAATTTGTGAAAATTAAACAAAAACTGTGTTTTCTCAGTTTCTCAGCTGTATTGTTTTGTGATCCGTGTGTAGTGCTACAGATCGTGCAGTTATTTCATGCAGCAACCATTCTTCTCATACGCTCAGAGAAATAACAATTATGTAGGAACAAAAGTAAAGATGTTAAACATGTAAAAGTCAATTTAAAATGTTTTTTTCTGTTTCACTCTTCCTGCTGTTTGGAACTGAGGTGATTTCTACTCAGTAGTTCAAGCGTTTTAGAGCAAACTGGCTGGATTAAGCTGTTGAAATACTTAAATCATCTGCTGCTCCAAATTTGCAAAAATCATTTTGTTAGTCACAATGAGAGATGGAGTTTTGACACGTCCCAGGTGTACCATGCCTCGTGGCCATTGGCCAATGACCGCTGGCGATAGGTACCAGCAAGTACCAGGAGCAACTGCTCCTTCACCCCACCCCCACGACCCTGTGTGGATAACTGGGTAAAGAAGATGGATGGATGGATGGATGGATGGATGGATGGATGGATGGATGGATGGATGGATGGATGGATGGATGGATGGATGGATGGATGGATGGATGGATGGATGGATATTTTTCTTTTGGTTTAATTCTGCTTTTAGGACAAGCCAAGATTGAATTCAGCATGCTCCCTATAATCAGGCTATGATCAAAGAAGATGTTATAGTATGTGCAGACCTTGTGTGTGATCCGGTTACCAGATAATGAAGCTGTTTGTGATCAAATAAACAAGGAAAGACGAAATAATAATCTGTCAATGTGAAAGTGTTTGAGACAGCCAGTCAGATGGATGGATGGATTAGCCCAGACATGTAGATATTTGGTGTTTGGGTAAATTCCTATACAGAGCAGGATTCAGGAATATAAAAGCCTTTTTAAGGGCAGGTGATCCATTAAGCAATTTGCAACATAGATGGTTATTCATCTCATCAAGGTATTGGATCGGGTCTGATAAACAGACATATGTGTAGTAAAAACAATATGTATGTTAAGGTTTATATAGCAAAGAAATGACCTATTTTTGGAAAAGGCAAGGATGTTCTTATTAATAGCCTGGGCTAGCAATGAAAGGACAGGAAGCAGGTTACTATTGATATTTCATCGTATGCAGACAGCATGCTTACTTGTCACTGTAGCAACATCCGGCAGACTTGTAACCACTCAAATGCATTTGGCACCATGTTCCTTTTGCTAAAAATAAAAACTTGTTATTTTGATGTGTCGTGCCAGGATGACAGCAATGATGCGGTAGAAAAATCTGAATACGGAGGCGTCAAAACAATGCTGGTTCCCTTTTGAGTTTCCGGGTCTGAGATGCGTTGCATCATGCTTGTGGAGATACATTTGTTCAGTTTTCGAAATGAGCAGAGTTTTATTTATTTATTTATTTGCTGACAGCTTCTTTGAAGTAAACAACAAGACTGAAAATATAGCCACTGCAAAAGTGAGGTACCTTTTTGAGCAACTTTCTGCTATTGTATCATTTATTTTAGTAAATCTGAGGACCTATGGAGGTATACACTTAGTGTAATATCAGCAGCTAATTTCAAATAGTGAAAAAGTAAGCAGCAACATTTATCTTTGCTTTTTTCTTCAGGGTAAAATGTGATTATGCACAGCGGTCTTCAAAAAGGGAGATGGTTGAAGGGAATAAAGGCTCAAATCAGCCCATCCCCCGTTAAAATACAAAATTACTTCTCACACTCTAAAAGTGGCCCGGCTCACCATTATACTTGCTCAACCATTATCCCTGACTTGATTTTTTTTTACAGCCAGCTGATTCCCTCTAATGTGCCTCAAATTGTCACCTGCGTGTCACAAGAAGAGAAACTAGTAGCACCTGAGGGAGCGGCTCACTGCATTCACCCGAAGCGCAGCCAGTGAAGGATAGCAATTACAGGACCAGAATCAGCTGCGCTCACAATTACGCTGTCAAAGCGAGCTGACACAGCCAGGCATTTTGCTGTAGCTGCACGCATAAATCAGAGCAGATGTCAGAATAACATGTTGTCATTTCACTTTTTAGAAACGGCTCTGACAATATGCACAATGCAGGAGTCTCATCAATCAGGGAGCAAGCGCACAGTGGGAGTTTGTAACAAACTGCTGGTTGTTATCTGGTTTCTACTGGTGTTTTTTAGTATTCATTTTACGGAAATACGCTACGAGCGGGGCGTAGTGGCTCAGTTGGTAGCACACTCCTGGGTTCAGATCCCGGCCCGGGGACTATCTGCATGGATGTCCTCCCTGTGCATGTGTGGGTTCTCACTGAGCACTGTGGCATACTCCCACAGTCCAAAAACTGCTGGAGATACACCACCCCAACAACGGCACCAAAAAAGGCCCTAGGTTGTGATGTAAGTGACATCAAATTATACAGCCCGGTTTTACTAAAACAAACAAAATAATAATAAAGTGTCTTAAGATGCTGGAGCTGCCAAACGTTGCCATGACAAAACTCTGAAATCTACAAATATGCTACATTTAAATTTATTTACCCTGGTTTTTACAGGTTTGCTTCACAGAAAATGTTAATCTTTGGAGCTAAACTGGCTTTGACACTCTGTCAGTTTATCTCAGGTACATCTCTGACTGACAACCGGCAGGCGATCGACAGGGAGGGAAAACCAAGCCAGAAAATCAATTTCTACCATCTGCTGGGAAAATCATCAATGGCTTTGAATATGCATACAATACTTTGCAAAAAGGTTAGTAAGTTTGTCACCATTGGTTAAATTACAAACACAAAATGTATTATATTTATTCAGACTTGCTTGTAACATTCAGTAGCACTGTATCATATTTTGTATTTTATTTTGTACTTTTATGCTTATGTTTTTATTTATGTTTCTATAATGCAGATTTTATGCACAGCATTTTGGTCACCTTGTGTGTTGTAAAGGGCTATATACTGTAAATAAAAGATGATTCATTGATCGATTGATTAATTGAAATTGTTTTTATGTGATAGATCAACACAAAGTATAATGGCCTGTACCTGTATTTGGCCTGTAAGTAATGCATAATTGTTAAACAGAAAAAAATATTACTGTAATACATACATGGTTTTCAAATTATTTTACAAAAAAAACAAAAAACTTGGTGCACATTTATATTCAGCCTACCTGACTCTCTACTTTGCAGAACCACCTATTTTCAAGTCATTTGGAGTGTGTGTCTACCTTTTTATTATCGGGCTAGAGGGAGCATGTAGATATTGACGAGGAGGGGACCCAGAATGGACCCCTTGGGGCACACCAAATGGGATTTTTGTTCATCTCTGATGTAAAGTTACCTACTGATACAAAAAAGTCCCGGTCCTTTAATGAGTGATTTTTTAACAGTTGAGTGCTGTACCAGAGAGGCCGACCCAGTTCTCCAGGCGTTCTAACAGAATGGAGTGATAGACCCCAACACCTTTCCTTTTAAATCAGCTTTGTATTTAGCACCATTTGTCTTCTAATCAATCTTACCAGCTTTCTTGTCCCTGCTGAAGAAAAGCATAATTAAAAACATAACACCATCACCTTGTTTTATGGTAGAGATGGGAATGGGTGATGTGTATTGTTAGTTTTGCACCACACAATATTTCATATCTGGACAGAAAAGTTATATTTGGTATTTTCTGACTAGAGTGCCTTCATATTTTCTTACTCCCCTTGATATATTGTGGCAAACCTTAAATGGCACTTCCTAAACTGTTTTTCCATTCCTCCATAAAGGCCAGATTTGCAGAGTGTTTGATTAACAGTGATCCAGTCCAAAAACTTGCCTACCTGAGTAGTTACAGTTACAACAGGCCTCATGGGTGTTCCTCTTATTAAGGCTCTCCATAATCGGGCTGTAGGTTTAGGTGGAAAGAAATACTATCTTGGCAGTTGTGCCATGTTTTGGTTGACAGGCGAAACCATGCACTGTGAGATATTCGAAGCTTGGAATACTCTTATCACCTAACTCTGCCTAAACACTTCTCCACACTTTATCCCTGACTTGTATGCTGTGTTCTTTGATCTTAATGTATCCTTTATGTTACCTCTGAGAACAGCTGCATTTAGACAGAGATTAAATGACACAGTGGTGGATTCAAGTTATTAATCAAATGCCTGCCTGAAGTTTGGTGGTTTTAATGTGACAAAATGTGGAAAAAAGCTCCAGGGGTTTGTATGCATTTGCAATCTCTGTAGGATGTTGAAATAATTTCAAGCTATAGTTGCTGTATGAATAATATCCCATTTGCAAACACAAACTGCACCTAATAAACCCGGAAATAGTGGCAGTGGACAAAGTAATGGCAGACAGAAAGGCGCACAACTGAGTACAAATGCAAACAAAAAATACACACCCTGTGATTAATAGCGCTGTGAAAGGGAGGCCATCTGTAGCCTCCAGGCTTTTGGTTTTGTTTCACAACTCATATTTTTAACAATCCCACCTTGTGGTAAAGATTGAAAGAGAATGGAAGGCTTACCAGACATTTTAGAAGCAAGTTTATGTACATTTTCACTTGAACGCATAGGTAGCTAAACTCATGTCCTAAATTATAAGGCTATTCCCACCGTGCTAACGTCCCTGCATGGAGCAGATTTCAGATGCATTTCAAAATATTTCTGTGTATGTCAAAGCCTTTAATTCTTTCCCACTAAGTACTTGACAGACATGTTGACGAGTTATGTAGGAAGAAGTGTACCATACTGACCATAGAAAACAAAGAGAACTAGAGTTGTAGTTTATAAGCACTGAAGCCATCTCCACAACTTATATTGTTTATGTGCCTACCACAATCACAAGTTTAAAGACAGGGATTGTGAGAATACCACATTAGCTGCAAACAATGCAAAAGAAAGCATCTGCTTCTGTCCTCATCAGTGCTACACTACAGGTCAATTCAAGATGTTTTAATGATTCAGGAATGAATTTAAATTAGACTGAATTAGTTTACAACAATTATAGATTTTTTTTAATTTACTTTGTGATATACCAAAACTTTACTGGTTTTCCCGTTTTCTTCAGCTCCACCTCTTCTTAAGGGCTGGATGTATAGGGAACACATATTGTGACCGTCACATGGCACCCTGTCAGATAAAGGCTTGTCATTTCATTAAGATTAACTGTACTGTCCAAAGGAAATTTGTCTTGAATACAATCATTGGCTGCTTCATAAATATGAAACCCCACCGTCGCTTCATGCATGCTCAGTATGAGGGATTGCTGCAAAGCCATCAACAATGCAGGCGACTGTCTACTGTGGCTCTACGCTCTTTCAGGAGGAGTGATTGCTGCTTGTCAAGACTCACTGCAATCTGCTGGGTTTCCTTAGAAAGGAAACATTTTGACCAATTTGGCTGGATGATTTAATTGAATTGACTTTGTAAAGTGCCTCGAGATGACATGTACTGTGAATTGACACTATATAGATAAAATTGAACTGAATTGAATAAATCTGATTTAACATTGACACTTATATCCACTTACTCCCACAGCATACAGTGTATTGCACAGTATTCAAGTATTAATATAATATAATCAAATTAAAATAGAAATTATAAAAAAAACATAATTACCTGAACATTCTACAACCAAAAGTTTAGTGTTTTTGTTGCTATTAAAGGCTTTGATGGACTGTGGAACAAATGAGCTCTTGTAGTGGTTCAATCTGCATGCAGGATTTCTGAGGTGCCGATTTGGCACCTTTGGCACACATCATGTTAAAGTGCATGGAAACATGGCAGATTATTGGACTGCTGCCTTGGATCGTTTTTTTTTTTTTTGTTTGTTTTTTATTTTCAGAACTAATGATGCTTTGATGCATATTGCCCTTCAGATACTTGCTGCTAACGTTTCACACGTCTCAGCAAAGAAAGAACAGACCTTTCCGATCAGAGCGTTCTTGTAAAACTCCCAAATATAACTTGTGCATCTATCTTCCAACTATATAAACTTCCCTTTTTTTTGGTAGAAATTTTGAAAAATATCTTTCAAACATTTTTTCTTGCTGCTATGAGTATTCATCCCACCAAACTCATCTTCCCCCTTCTCACAAAAAGCACTTACAGCTTTTACCACCTTTCTATCATCAGAAAGTGACAGTTTGCCAGTTGCATGCCTCCATGCAGTAAAATCAAGCTGAAAACATGAACACTGTTTATTCGTGCTACTTGAACCGTTACCTCTATATGTAAGTGGTCTTTATCCCAATTCTGAGATCCAGTTTAACTAAATCAAATGGAGGTGTTACGACCAAGCCAGTAGTCAGTACATTTAAAAGCTTTCTTACAAGAAGATTTGTCAGATTAATCCTGTAAATTACAGCTATAATTATCTGAATCCGATCTCAGATAACCTGATGCAGCAAAATAAGTAGGAAAGCTAAAAATAACTAATATGAAGAACAGCCTGGGGATATAGTGTTTGCACTAATGACACAAGACAAAGCCTTGCTTTAAAACCACTGTTTATAGAAAAACTTCCCTCGAGCAAGTTACAAGTCATTAATCTATACTTGCCTCCCAGTCAATTTATAAATGTTGTGAAACGGCATAGAACTGAGCAAAATTGTTAGACCTGTTGCCATATTTCCAACCACGTCTGCACATGCATGAAAAGCATTAACCTGGTCCCACTTTGCAACTCTCACGCTATAGTGGGTGATTAATGGTTTACTGTCTGTTGCAAAGTTCAAATACCAGCGAGTCTGAGGTCAGAGCAGGGCAAAGTCTCCTAACGGCTCCACGCAGCTAAACGTGATTCACTATCAGACATGACACCTGTCAGTGTAAAACACACCTGTCTCAGTGTAAAACCTCAGAAAATTGCTGGTCTGACAATCACTTCACCCTCCGCTCCACTTAAGTGCTGTCGATGCTCTTGCTGTCTCCACTCACTTACCGGATTTTCCTCTCTCCTCATCTGACCTCGCCTCCTCTTCAGAGGGGAGCTTTCCTGAAGATTCCAGGATCTGTCAGGTCAGTGCCGAGCTATTTCAAAAAATAAAAACATTAAAAAATAGCTTTCTTCTTTTTCTTCAAACGTGATCTTCACTCAGATCCGAGCCATCGTCAGCATTCTGCCCCTGAAGTCATGCTCAACTGACACCAGGAAAAATATCCAGGGGATAGGGGTGTGTCTTTCGTTCTCTCAGTACCTGCTGAAGCTAACTCCCACAGGATCAGTGACACAGTACACCAGGCCCCTCCCACCTCTGCTCAAATAGTTTAGGTAAGATAGAAGCGGAGCTCAGCAGGGCCGTTACTAGGATTTTCCCACATTATGCAAGCATGTGCATGCACACATTTACCAGACCAGACCAATGAGGAAGGGAGCTAAACCTCATATGTGAGCTCATCGGCAGGTGCATGTTGCTTTGAGTGTGGTCTAACACCAGCCGGCTCTACAGCTACAGGTCTGCCAGCTGCTGGCTCGCCTGAGGCTCTGAGGCCTTTGTAAGGTAATACCTTAACACGTCATCGTTTTCTTTCCTTACAGACGTTTTTCAAGGCTGCAAGGCTGCCCTTTTTTAATTGACTTGTACAAGCTTGATCGGACTCGTAGTGGTGGATTTTTACCGTGCAGGATATTAGGATATGGTACTTGAAGGAGCCATGCATGGAGCCATGCACGCTGAGATGGTGTCCAATACATTTGTCAATGAAAAAAATAAAAAAAACAAGTATAGTAAGACATCTGTGATGCTATAGGCCTAACAGTAGGTATGAGGGGCTTTTCTACTCATACTTTGTTTCATGACAAACTTACCCAAGTGTGTGTTGCAGAAATTATTCCGTCTCAGTCTCATCTGGCCAAGGCACATGAAGCAAGTTCCAAGTCCCAGATGAGATAAAGAAACGGTATATATATATATATATATATATATATATATATATATATATATATATATATATATATATATATATATATATATATATATATATATATATATAAATAAATAAATAAATAAAGCAACCAGTTGGCATGTAGATAGCATCCCACTGATTGGTGTAGAGACTCAAAGACACCAAGGCGATACTCTTTGCTCATATTCTCAGACAGTTGGCTTTGAAACATGTTCTCATCTGCCTTATCATCCAGCAAACTCTGGATTGGGTAAGATAAATATTAGTTATCAAAAAGCACACTGACTAGTGGCTAAAAGAAATGGCCGTCTGTGACATGTTATATATTTATACATAAGTGAAACAGGAAGTTATGGATATCCAATGACAAGACTAAAGAAACTATGATCAACTTAAAAAAAACAGTTTAAATTAAAACAAATGTTTCCATTATGCATATTTTAAAAACATTATCAGGGAAACCATGAATAATGACCTCTGGTGATTTAAAAAAAAAAAAAAAATTCCAGATATGGGATATTTCCACTCTGGATAACTGTCAAATAATAAAGGCAGTTGTTTGTTTTTTTTCTTTTTTGTTGCTATTTTCAGTGTACGGTTATGCAATTGAAGATGAATTTAAGGCTTTTTACCAGGGCAGTAAATGTCTGTATTTTGTTTTTAGAGCAAGCCACTGTAAGAGTGCACCAAATCATTTAGAACTCTATGATTTTAAAGCATCAAATAAGTACATGGTGACAATTCAGCAAAAATGTAAAGAGTCTTTTCCCCACAGAACTGCCTGAAATGTATGTTTCTAATCTTTTACAGACAATATTGATGAAACATCAACTGTCTGGGCAGAACTGTGATATTTGACAGCAATTTGTTCCTACGCACAAACATGGCAGCAATGAAATAATTCATATAAATATTTTGTGCCTTCAAAATGTTTGAGAGGAGGGAATTTAAAATAGGCCTTTAGGTCTCCTTTTTTCTCGTCTGTGCTTGTCTGAACGCAGTAAGATTAAACAATAAAGATGATGACACGATACACCACAAGGTTTTATGAGAACAGATAAGAGTGTGAGGCTTTGTCAAGCTGTCAATACGTGCATATATGGGTATGTGGTAATTTCACTTTACGATAATACCCAAAGGACAGTCAGAAAGCAGAAAGGAGTGAGCTTCCGAGATGAATAGTACAGTTTAATTGGAAATGAGGGATTTGTTTTCCTTGGAACTTCTACATCTGTCCCTCTACAGTCTGTTGCATTTATGGAAACGACAACACTTTTTAAGGGCACATAGGAATAGCTCTGTAGTTTAAGTAGCTGCAAAAATGATGCAACAGTGTATTGAAGGATTTAATGCAATTTATTGTGCTGTATAATTTAATTTAATTTTGCAGGTAAAATTCTATGGTTTTCAAGGCACTTCTTGGAAATATGAAAAACACTGAGCAGCAAGATGATGTTGTTTTTCTTCCTCCGAGCAAAACGCGATGATACAATTCTTCCTGCGGTCCTGTTTGGATTTGCTCACTCGACTGTAACATATCATGCAGAGGTCCAGCCAGAGCTCAGACACTTATAAAGCCAATGCACTAATCAGCATGTCTCTTGGATTTCCTAATTAAAAGATCTCCTTGCCAAGCACTGGTTGTTTACAATATAACAACCATAAACATAAACTACGGGGACCACAAAGAAAATTGGCAAGCTGATGCTGCAAAAAAAATTATCTCTTTTTTTTATCTTGGATGCCAGAAGGCAATGAGCTTAGAGTATTATCCTTTAAATGAAAATCAATTGAAGCAGCCGATCTCTCTGCACTCATTTACAGAATATGTCAAAGAAAGCAACGTGCAGCCTCACATAGCCAAGAATATGTCAACCTTGCAGTTTTTGGGAGAGAAATATTTGTATAATATAGGCCACAGGGAAAAGATTAGCAATTTATTAGACTTGCATGCCAGTACTGTAAATGCGGGTGGCAAAAGATTTTATAAATATAGCCTGGTGTCCATCTTTTTCTTTGCCTCTCTATACTCCAGCTTACTACATAATATAAAACATTTAATGCTTGTGTTAATGGATGTCCTATCCCTTTAAATGGCCACTATCCCTTCTTCTTGCTCCTGTGTTCATTTTCAACACGGCCCCTTGCACTGCAAAAATCTTAATATATCCCCGGGAAGAAATTTCAGCTCACAAGTCTCAAAGGGGAACCCGAAGGAGAGAAAGTTGCTCTTAAGAGTACAAAGGCAGGAAATACTCTCACCAACAGTCCTTCACAAACTTATTTTCATTGGAGTTTTAGCTGTTAGACCAACACAAAGTAGCACAGAGTTGTGCAGTGTATGAAAAAGCATGAAAGGATCTGATTTTTATTTTTTTTTTACATGTAAAAGTCTAGCTAAACAGCTTTGCTGCTTCTGTGATTAGAGATTTCTTTGCTTGGTCTGTCAGCTAAGGTGAAAGGTTTAACCAACAGTGCTCCCGTTCAATGCTTATGATACCGTCTTGTATGAGCGCAGCCTTTTTTCACTGGATTTACAGTGGGCACGAACGCAAATGGGCAAGTAACGACACGGCAAGCCTTTGCAAAGAAAAAAACAAACATTCTAATGTCTCTAATGGGACCCTTTGTCCCAGCTGCTAAAGGACTGAACCATTATTCACTCACAGGTGAGTTTACCACATTCTATCTATCTTTATACAACATACACTCATAAATGAAAATATTGTCTTTACGTTTTACGTAGAGGACATCAAATCCTAATAAAATACATTCAATGTTATAGGTGTAGTGTGGGTTGACGAGAAAAAAAAAAAACAAGCTGAAAAGGTCCCGCTTGCCAATAGTTATATTGGTACAGTATGTTGCCTGACTATTTTGGTTGTCTTATGTTTGCTTGTTGACCAGACAGGTAGCAGTAAAAAGATATTGTGAAAGAACAAGCCATTTTTATGTGGGTTCTTTGTGAAAATACATTTTTAAAAAATCTAAAAATGTTATCACTTTTTTTCCTTTTTAACAATCAACGCTTTTTTTAAGGTTACATGTCAAATACTTTGATCTACTGTAAGAATAAGAAGTATTTGACTTGTCTAAACCTCCTACTCTTCTACATTTTCAATTTAGTCTTTACTGAACAGGATCTTATGTAACACCTCATCCAACCAGCACAGCTATTTTCATTTTTTTTTTTTTTTTTTTTTTTTAAACCACCATAATCAGTGATTACACCAGACATCAAGTGCTGCTTAGGTCTACATCCAAGGACCCGGCTCCAACACCAGATGCCAGCAAAGATTCACTGCCTGCTTTTTAAATGGTCATCAGAAGGGTGAGCAGACGGTAATAATACCAGTGACTCATTGCACCAGACCTGCAAGCCTCCTGTCAAGCCTGAATCCAAGGTGGGTTCTAGAAATAGAAGGCACACCTCTGCATCACCTTGCCTCAGTCATGCACAAAGGTGTGAGTCTGGGATCCAGCTAGCAGTTTGTCAGGCTCTAAACTTCTGGAAATGTTAGGAAAGTTTGTTTTGTTCTTTTTTATCAAGAGAAAGAGCCCATTCCAATGAAAAGTAATCAGTTTAAAAGTCATATTATATTAAAAACTGGTTTACTAATGAGAATTACATTTCTTAAATTAGTGTCACAAAACATTGGCTGAACTAAAGTCCGGTTGCCTCAGATTAAAGCCTGTTTGCTGTTGCGATGACCCGGTTAACTGGGCATTTGCACAGACATAAAACAGATCTAATGAATCCTGCACAGAGTCATGCATGCTTTCAGTGTTTATCCATTTCAACACCTACACTCAAAACACTAAGGAGCTAAACAACTTTAAAGAAAGAGGATGCTTGCAGAACAGCTTTGATTTAGTGGGTTTCAAAGATAACCTGCATAAACACAAAATTCAACTTTTAAATCAGGGTTTTATATGGAGGGGGAACAAATATCAACAAACAAATATCAAACATCGCAAACAAATATCGCCCTGTGTGAAAAGTAATTGCCACTCTTGTTAAACAATGCTTGTGCCACATGGTTGGGAAGCTGGGTTCTATATCAGAAGCCACACCTGGCCTGATTTCTGCCATCCGTGATCCAGGATAGGAGAAAACATGGAACAGTAGCAAAGTCCAAAAATGTGGCTGAAATGAAACATTTCTCCAAATAAGCTTGGGCAACAACTCCTCCAACGTAACCTAAAAGACTGCTAGTCAGTTTTCACTTGATGGCAGTCACCGTTGCTAAGGTTGGGACAAACTGTTTGGTTAAGATTAAGATTTGACTTTTTCAAATAGGATCAGATTAGTTTGAATAGATTTTTCACTTAACATATAAAATCATCCCCTGACATCTGAGAAAAAGATAGGAAATCTGTAAGGTGTCAAGCACTTTTTAATGGCTGTCTAACTCAACTATACTTGAATAAAGGAGAGGTGATGAAGAGACAAATGTAATCCATGCAGGACAGCGGCCCTTAAACTGACCGCTTGTATTTTACATCATTACGGAAAAAGTCCTGCTTGGTGGGGGAGGTGCGTAGAGTTTTGCATAGTTTACTGATCTTGCACACATTGTTTCAAAACTTAAGTTTTGACACAAATATTAATTTCTGTCGGGCTTCAATAGGTGGAGGTGATTAAGAAAGCACATGAACAAAAAAAAAAATCACATCGACATTCAGTTGCATTCACATCTTTTCTTCCTCTTGCTCATTTCTGCGTCTCCACTCACCTCCTCTCTGCATAATTCTCACTTCATAATCAGAACACACACTGCATGCAGGCAATCTTTCACCTTGTCCTCCTTCTCTTTACAGTTCTCCTCATTTCTTTTTTTTTCCCCCACTTGCTTCATTCTCTTAATAAATTCTCTCTACAAATCTTTTTTTATTTATCTCCAGAAGCACTTTCTGACCTCTTCGCTTTGACCTTCTATTTAAACCAGCAGACATTCCAGCCTTGGCCTGCCAGTGACATCAGAGCCACTTAATGTGCAGAAGCAGCACCTGTCTCTGCAATGATCCAGTGCAGGCTGCTTACGCTTGTTTCCGCTCTCCTTCCCTGTCTCGTTTTTACCGGAGAACGGAGATGAATTTGCTGATAACATCACCCTTAGTTGCCTGTTCTCATCCTGATATAACTTGTAGTGATATATGTGACTTTGGCCACTGCAGGGGTTCTGTGTGCGTATGTGTGATTTTCCTGAGTCGGCACATTTATAGCACCTAGCAAATGATGGCGGACCTATCGCACTCGCTGTCGCCTGCTGCAGGAGGGTGCTTGCACGCACGCAAACGATAAGGTTAAAGTATGTCTCCAAACTAAGCAGATCCCACTTTTGAATCGTAGATCAAGGATTTTCAAAATGTCACCATATTTTTGTGATCTAAAATCTTAAACAGAATCCTGGAACTCAAGTAGAGGTGAACATGCACAACTTGAGGCTATAGATCTAATATTAACCCCCCTGTGGATCTTTCCAAGAACGTCTTTGTTTTTTTATGAACAAGGACAGTTTGTGTGCCCTCTTGGTATCGTCACAGCAACAACGAACAGCCAAACAGACCCTTGAGCCGTACACTAATGAGGACCAGTTCCCCACGGGCTGCCTAGGTGATGCTGGAGACCTGAGCTGAAGCTGGCCGGAGCGCAGGAAACAATGTTTGAGAGACAGTTTTGTACCTGTGCACAACCATGCAAGAGCATCTTGCTTTAGCTTATAATAGTGCTGGACTATCAAAACAGACCACAGGCAAACCATGTGTGCATTTTGCCAGGATGACGTAAGACCAAATGCACTGGGATAAATCTCAACGGTGCTCAACGAGATGCTTTTAACCCTACGAGGTTGAGAACACACAACACCACACAAGCAAATGAGAGATACTCTGAAAAACAGTAAACGTTAGGTTGAACCTTTTGAACTAATGCAAATAATAAACCAATAGTTAGACAAATGTTAATCAGTATTTAATGTCAGAAATCGTTTTGCTATTTAAAACAGTCTCCTTCAGTAGAAATACATTTATTTAAAATATGATACGCTCAAAGGCACTGGCAGTAACTGTGATATTTAAAGAAAGGTGTAAAGTTTAGCAAATGTTTCCACTGTGTGAAATGGATGTCATAAATGTTCTAACTGAGAGCTAAAATCTTGGTGAAAGTTTGACAAACACAGTTTATTACAATCTCACACTTACTAAGGCAGCCTTCACAAAACACTTTGAAGCGGGATTAGTGTTGCTTCTGCCTGTCTCCATTGCTTGTTTTCTTATTTTTTGAAAGGACGGGGGTGTTGGTGGTGGGGTTTGGTGGTAAGGTGGTGGGAGCACTGCTCTGTATCCGCTAAAAGGTTAAACCGCCGTCGTAACTCCAGTGTGTGATGTTGTGATTTACAGACGCTGGGTGTGAGCAGAAAACTGGGGATTTAAGGCAAAAACACATCTTCTGTTTTAAAGTTCCATGCCTAGTAGTTATGCATAAAGGTTACAGTGCCAACAGTGTGGTTTAACCATTTAGTTAAGGCCTATTTTCTAACAGACCTGCTGGGCTTCACTCCTTCTTTGGTTCCGCAAAGCTGTATTGTGGAAAGCTCACATAGGGGCGGGATATTTGTGAGTTTTGAATGACCAGATGCAACTGAGAGAGGCTTTAGGTTTATTCATAGAAAAATCTAGCTGCTAATATTTGCTTTATATGAACTTGCATATATTTGCAGTCCTGTCATATATGCAGGCATGTGCTAAATTACAAATCCATGTGTGAACAAGGAATGTGGAAGTCAAGGCTGACCAGCCAAATGTTAGGCCTCTGATCCACATCAGAGCTGTAACGACTGGGAGAGCTGAGATAAGAGGTTGAGATGTAGAACGAGTGTTACATAATGATCAGATACCAAACAAAGACAGCAACAGCTGGTGTACTGTCTGGAGTTCAAACAGCGGCATCACTTTATCATCCTCCAGTGTCCATCTAATCTGATTAATATATCAATCAATATATTATTATGCAGATAACACATTGAGGCAGAGCACAACACATTTGCTTAAATTTGGAGCTCTGATTGCATTTAGACACAGAGCTCATCCAAATGTTTTTGGGCATTTCACCCACATTGATCAGGTAAATTCTGCTGAGCTTATACTCCTCTCACCCCTCTGGTTCTGTAATCCCAGCTGTATGACATGAACGCACGAAAAGCCCAGGATCTTGCCGGATCAACTTCCGTGATACAAATGTAAAACTGATCCGTGAAACAGAGTCAAGCTGGAAGTGGGACAGGAATCCACCATTTAAATAAACCTGCTTTAGTTTAATGCTACTGCGTGTTGTACCTTTGTCCAGTGAGGCGTCTGGAGAGTTGAAGTCCATGAGACTGCTGATTTCAGTCTTGTAGCAGAGGTCAGTGGCCGGGGTTTTTTGCATGTGTTGAGGAGAGGGATCTGTGTAAACAAACAAGCAAAAACAACAGTTACTTTGATGGTTGGGGGAAAAAAAAGGAATCTAAAAGTTCAAATAAAGAGCAGATAGGAATATAGATAAATAAGATCATACAAAGATGACAACGAAAGAAAGAGAAAAGCCAAATGGCACAAACAGAACACAAATCCTCACAAAGCGAAATCTTTTTCTGTAAGGAACAAAATAAGTATAGGCATGATTAATACTGCCCACTACACCAGTCAACTCCACAAAATCTCCCTCAGTGCTCACATAATGAATTATTACTCTTCACTCTGAACGCCACACAGCCTACCATTCATTAACAGAACTAGTGGCTGTAGGGAGAACCCGAATGTCCCGGCCAAAATGTGAAAGCATGCAAGCCTTTACAAATGAATGCCCTCAAAAACCCAGAGGCTGTAGACTCAAATAAATATCACAATATTTTATGACCAGGGTGTAATTTGAGAGCTGGTGACGTTGAGAGTTTTCCAATAATTTTTTTCTGGTTCCTCCATTAACCTATACTCAGCTATACTATGCTGAGTGCATATTGAATGTAATGCTGTATATCAGCTCACACTAAAATGGGGCTCAGTCATTTAAACATACAGCTTTTGCCACACTTAAAAACCACCTATTTATGAGAATTACCTCTTTACAAGCCAAACTAGATAGAAACTTCAAAGTGTAACCCCTTAATACAATGAATAAAAAAAAAAAATCACCGTATAGCCGTCTGCATATCTTTCAGTTCAACCTCTGCCCTTCACTGGTCTCCTCCTCCTCACTACCATCATTCCACCGCACACCTATTAAGATGCTTTTACTGGTTAAATTCCTTACGGTAATTGAGCACACATGTGGCTTGGAGTTCAAATCCAAGAGGCCTGTGCTGTCATTACAACAAAATTACCAAGCTCACTCCTTTTAAATGGGCATCATAGGGCTACAAATAAAAGTCTGGTAGTCTGTCCCTTCCAAAGTTCCTTTTAAAATAAACTGTCCACAATTTTTTGGTTCTTTATAAAAAAAATTAATTTCTGTAACTCCCGGCAGTCTTTGGCCAGCAAAACCCACCTGTCAAGTTTTTTTTTTCTCCTTGAATAATGTTAAAATTCACTCTGCATACACTTCTGCAGGTTTCAGGCTGCCAGAGCTGCCCAGTAGCCTCATGAAAAATATTCTATCTTCCTTGCATCAAGAATTTGACAAGCCCTCACAGACGTTAGGAGACTCAAGGGAAAGTTTAAGAGCCTAGAGGAATAAATTCAGAGGAGGAGGAAATCCACAATGGCTGCTGCGTAATAAAGGAAAGTAGAAGCTGGCACAGAGAAAATTAGGAAAATACACAAGCGTGAGCTCAGGTTGGAACCAGCATTTTGTATGGAACCCAAAATAATTTAGCACAACTCTGCATAGTTCCTTTAACAAGCAATAAAGGGAGCAAACAAATGGCTAAGTGTTGTCAGAAAGAATATATAATTGTAACCTTTTCTTATTGCTGCAATCTTTGTATTTAATGAGTATTTCTCAGCAATGTTACTATCCCTTATATCAATGATCTTTTGAAATCCATTAGGAAGTCAAGTGAGGTCTGACTACCTCCTTCAGTCTTCAGCTCAGAAAATCCAAGTCAAACAAAGATTATATGAAGAGCTCATAATACTGAAGAGCCTCAGGAACGATGAATAAAATCATATGTTTTGCAACACTGGTTCTCTAAAAGCGGCACTGCATTTTCAAGGAGAATGATAATTGGAAAAAAAAAAACTATTTGCATACACTGGATAAATCATGTTTGGGATGGTCTGTTAAAGATTGCAAATTGAGCATCATTTCATCTGTCTGCTTTTAGCCCACTTCTGTCTGTTGCTCCTCATAAGCCTACAAGAATGTTGTTTTCATGAAGACAAAGAAATCTCAAGAATGACCGTAATGCAGATATAGGGATCCTTAAATAGCAAAAAGAAAGTACACCTTCAATTAATTCTAAGGTTTTAATGTACAAACAATCCGATCTTTATCAGGTCCTTCATTTTCCAAAAACAAAATCTTAGTGTAAATATGCAAACATATTATAGTCTACCATGTCATTGCTTATCTGACAAAGATGAATGCCCCTGATAAGTACAAAAGATGAGTAAAAATACAGATTCTTATTCTAATATTATTTTTTATCGTGACTACATTAATGATAAAAAAAATCAAAACATTATTTTTAGGGATGTCCTTATCCCATCCTAAATATCAGAGCCAGTTCCCAGTCACGGCATTTTTAAGCAGAAACTGAGTTCCCGAAAAAAACTCTGCTCCTAGTCCTTGTTTTTGGTGGTCTGTGTGTAAATGTATGTCAGCTACACCGGCTGTGAGAAAAATGACCCTGTTTTGCTCAACAAATATTCAAAATACCTGCCTTTCTTACGTGCATGGTGTGCAAAACAGTATTATAGATTGTGCACATTATTTTGTTATTCTAACAAATCTGTGTTTTCGCAAAAGGGGTTTTTCACCTTTTGCAAAAAAGTTTACAAGAGACTACATTGGTAGCTTCAACTGTCATATGAGCTGCACAGCTCTGTAGTCAGACTGCTGACATTCAAGCAAGTTTCTAAATCAGGAGAGATTTTTTTTTTTGTCTCAATGCAATTAACCAAAATCAGCACTGAACTGTTTCTTGAGCCAAATCATCAATAGGCTCACTCCCACCGGCTTGTATTGTCCACACACGTCATGGCTCCACTCACTTACAAGTGTTTCAGGAGCAGTTCTTTTGAGGGCCAGCCAGGGTTCCTCCAGCTCTGCAGAGCAGTAAGGTCAAACCGAGCTGACCTGAGAGGAGTTTTGACTGAACACCCCTCTTATCAGCGATTGCCCAAGGGGCGAGGATATAAGAGAAGGCTTTTCTCAGAGGAACTCCAAAACAAACTGAAGAGCGACAACATTAATATTAAGGACCACTATGAACAGAGTGGTTCAAACTGAAAAATAATTGTATTGTTTTCAAACCATAAACCATGCCTGAAGGGGAAAAAAAGAACACTTCAGCTTTCTATACACAGATGCACTGTATCAGATCCGTGGCTTTCTCTCTTTTTACACCGAACACTGTTAAGTTTTTTTCTCTGAAGTGTCCATCCATCTACCTCTTGAGGTACAAGGCAGCGGCTGTCTGCCTTTCCCTGGCTGCCAGACTTTCTGTTATAAGACTCGGAGCACCCGGGGGGAGCAGCGGGGTGCCCCACCGAAAGCAATCTCGAGCACAGTCAATCAAAGCGTGACGCGCTCTCTGCTTGTCATTTTGCAAAGGCAAAATGCTACAAGTAGTTAAGTAAAGCTGCAAACTAGCTCTGCTTAAAAGAAGTGTTTCAGACCAATAAGGGGAGTAAACCTTCAACCAAGTCATATGGGACCAGACCCGGTGGCCTTAGTAAACATTAACGGGATGCCCAAAGGAAACTTGGACAGAAGGGTAAGTTTTCCTTCAAGTTTACATTATAGAACTGCAGTATATACACATTGTTATTATTAGCGTGCTTGAGACTAATTTATAGTAGTTTGCATTTCTGATGTGTCAATCTCTGCACTCAGTGAAATAACAGAGATTAATGCATTTGCTCTGTGAGATTCACAGTTAATTTAGTTCGATTTATAGACTCCTTTACAGACAATCCATCAGAAATGGCAGCATAAATGGGGATATAATCAGTAAAGATTATATGACTATGAAGATGAGTAATTATTTAATATCTTTCACTTAAACCACACGAGGTTGACTTCAATGAACTGCTGAAGCATGTTACACAGGATCACCTAGGTAACAAGATGCCATTTTCTGTCCTCCAAAACATGAGCTGAATCAACGTTGGTATTTACTGCAGGAAATGCATTTGTTTCAGCATTTTTATAAAGCTGGTTATGTTCTTTGCCCATTTTGACATGAAGGGAGCATGATTTCAAACAGACATGCTTCTTTCTCTAGAGTATTCGTGGCATTTGAGAGCTAGCAAAAGGGTGCACCGGACCTTGTTGAGAAAAGCTTCTCAGTTTTCTGGACCAGACTGAAGGCCTCATGTGATGGCTCAACTTTTTCCAAAAGAATGACACATACATGATTGGCTTGTAATTTGCACAATTAATGGAATTGCCATTGAAATGGTAAGCCACCACTTGCTTCCATCTTATTGTGCTCCCTCCCATCATAAAAACACGTGCATTTGTTGCGGCTCTCCTCTATGCCCAGATTATGTCACGTCCAAAAAGCTTCCCCGTTCCTGGGTGCAGCTCCATGCGTAGTGTGATTGCCTTTTCATCCAGAGCTAAGACACCTGGTTCCAGCTTAGTGTGTTGCAGTCTTCTTTGCTGGTTTCTGATGTCATGGAGAGGAAGACTCAGGCCCTGAAGCAGCATGTAGCCTGTTGAGCACGCAGAAAAACTGAGGCTGCGTTCGCACTGCAGCCTGAAGTGACCCAATTCCGATTTTTTTGCCCATAAGCGACCTGGATCTGATCTTTTCATGACAGTCTGAACAACACAGATTGGATTTTTTCAAATGCGATCCAGGTCGCTTGGATATGTGGTCCTGAATCCAATACGTATCTGATCTTTTCAAATGCGACCTGTGTTTGTACGGCCAGGTCGCATTTATCCGACCTACATGTCATTGATACTTGACAAACGTCAGTAACTGTGGACTGTTATGCCAAAGAGGTTGGTTAAAAAAAAAAAAAAAAAGAGGTTGACTATTGTGCGGTACAAGCACCTGTTGCAAGTCCATATAGCCCCACAGCAACGCGGTTACTTGCTGCTATGGCCGGCGAAGATGTGTGTTTTTACACAAATATAGGAGTAAGTCCTGAAACGGTGATATTCCTGCTTTAAAACTGTTAATGTTACTCCTGTTTGGTTTGCTTTACGTGCAAAACTTTATTATAAACCATTGTAGACATTTTATATAGAATAAACACATTTTTATGAAATAAAATCCGCAGCCCCAATGTATTGGGAATAACGTTTCCACTCCAATATTTAGAACACAGATAAATGTCTCTGACTGCAGTCTGAGGTCTTTAGACCACACGACTTTATTGGTGGTCGACTCCCCCTAGAGGTCTGGAGTACTTCCCTTATGCGAAGCTAGTTTGAAGCTTTTAACTTGTAGCATTTTTCCTTTGCATGTGTGTGTCAGCATCATTTGTGTTTGCAGCATATTAGCACCTTGCATGTCTAATTTCTGCAGCATTTCTCTTTTGCTGCATTTTCCATTACGTGTGTGTTCGCCTCTTTTTTCTGTTTGGAGTACTTTTTGTGTTTGCACTGTATTTATGTACTTGCAGTGCATGAGCATCTCTCGACGTTTCAGCTTTCTAGACGCAGACGGGCACGCTGCATTTTATTCAGATACTGTTATGACTGCATCTGGAAACCTGATAGTCAAGCCAGACACGGTGTTGCGCTTGAAATGTTCCCCATGGGTCCATCTAGGGTCCCCTCCTATTCAATATCAAATACAAGCACAGTTCTGGCAAGACTGAGCACACAAGCACTGGGAGCAGCACACAGGTAAAGTAAACAAGACGTTCTGGCAAGGAATCATTGTGAGAGGCAGGATTAAATAGCTGCAGTGACAGGTGAAACAACGTGGGCTTAATTAGCATCAGCAGGTGAGACTAATTAGGGAGAACTGAGCAGAGGCAGGAGAGAGGACCAGAACTCAAGTCTTTTGCCAACCGGCAAAAAAAAAAAAAACACACAAGAAGAGTGGAGCAGAAAGTAAAGGCAGACGGTCCAAAAGCACAAACAAACAATCCGATAAATGATTCATTATATGTTTAGAGTTGGGGTCAGGGCTGGGCCATAAAACGGCTGCCAAAGAATGGAAGTCAAGACATGGTCTTCAGGAAGTATTTAAAACAAGGATGTGCGTGCATACGTGCGTGTGTGTTTGTGTGTGTGTGGCCGGCAGAGTAAAATCTATAAACATAATTTTGCTGCAAACTAAGGTCCTCAATATCGTACTTAAAAATCCCCCTTGTCATTCTCCCCATGTCTGAGGCATAAACATACTTATAAAGCTATAAATTGAAACTACATCGGCCAAACTTTGGAGTAAACAGATCAGTCTCATCTCCCCTCTTTGCTTCTTTCCCCCACCACCACTGTGCTCTCTGCGCAGGCAGAGAGAAGCTGTGCTTTTTTATTTTCTTTATTTATACCAACAGGTGTACAACAGAGTAGAGCCTGCAGGAGCCAAGCGGGTAGAATAGGGCAGGGCTGGTGTAAAAGGGACTAAGGAGGTGTAATGCCATCAGCAAAACCAGTTGAGTATTCTCCATGCTGTTTCTCCAGAGTCCAGAGTAGTGAAAATGGTCTAGCTGCAGTCGAAGCCACTACAAAGCCACTGAAGGTCTCTGACAAGACACAAAATACATCTGACTGCAGAGACATAGTTTCAAGGGGGTTATAACTTATTTGTAAGCAAGCAAACATGTAAGTATGATAGCAGAGTTTTGAGTGAGAGTAGTAAAACAAAATGACAAAACCTTGCTCTCAAAATGTAAGGTCTTCAATTTCTAAACAAAACAAATTCTCCCATATCAACCTGGCTAACCCCTTGTTGGAGTAAACCTTGAGGCCGACCTGCATAAACTGGGGAAAAATGACATAGATTACAGTAAAAAAAAAAACTTTTTGAGGGACATTAGCATCTAGAGTGAACTACTACGTAAATTAAGTGCAACAGAATCACAATACTAATGAAGGCTTGATCAACTTCTTTGTGTTATTTTACTGTAAGTACTTGTTTCAAATGTAAGCATTTAAGGAAAATGCAGCTGACAATTTACTTTATTTGCTGCTGTTTTTGAAACGCTAATGAGACTTAATGGGGCTTTATGACTTAGTTCCATTAAACTTTCTAAATCATCTTTATTAATGGGGAAAATGTTAAGTTATCACTCACAATCTTATCGATTGCTATTTGTCCCGCTCACCTACAGAAGCTGCTCTTTAGCTCCAAAAACATTGCTGGGATTTTGCATTATGAATGCATTGCGTCCAGAGGGATTTTGTAAAATAAAAACATCGGTAAAATGGTTAACTGCTTTCAGTGGGGAAAGTACAGTTAAGACACATGGTATCCCGAATGTTTAGAGCATGGAATACTGTTTATTTATAAAAGCAGTCTAGCAAAAGGCAAAAGATAAATAAAGGCTGACCTCGAGCAGTTAAACACAACAGTTATCAAAAGGGAAGGTATCTTCATAACAAAAACAAAATTTTTGTTCATAATTACATTATATGCATCATGGATAAATTAAAGAGTAATGCTTATTAATAGTTGTGCTGTTTCTGTTCTGGATATGTGTTGTTGCAACTTCTGCTTAAATTTAGTCTTTTTTAGCTGTCAAACAGGACTCCAGCATTTAATAGGTAATGTAATGTAAAATTTGGACTTAAATTATTGCCATAGAGAGTTTGACAGTAGCATGAAAACATAGTTATAAGTTATTAATATAAATTTTAAAATGGGTAAATGTTATGTGTTTAAACTTTGGCTTTAACGTTAATGTGTCTTAGGTTACCATGAAATAACTTAAAAGATACAATTTACAACTAGTTTGGGATTGTTTTTCCCCATTTTTTTTTTTTGACTTAATGTTGGGACTAAAGGTAAAAATACTTCTGTTAGCAATGTGATCTTCACTACTAGATTGTAACAACATCTTTGTTATCAGGGGTTAGATCCACCTGGGATCTTGCAGTTGATGTCACATAAATTAACAAGAGGATTAGAAGGTTGTAATAAGCAATACTTTCTTCAGCAGATACAATAATTCCCCAAACCAAAGTTTTAGAGTCAATCTAAAAGCAATGGAATGCTTTTAGAGGCTATAATGGCATGCATGTTGAAATGCTAAGGCACACAAAATTGTGTTCAATGCATATGTAACAGTAAACTATGGCATGTGGAGTCAACGCTTATGTTGCATGAGTGAATAAAACTCTTAACATTTTTCATTTACTGGTCAAATCTGAAAAATGTGTTAGATACAAAGGGTTGGTTTTTGGTTCTATGTTTGCAAAAGCGAAACCAATCTGAAAAATATTATAATGATCATATTTAGCTTACTTAGCTGGCAGAACCAAATAGGAAAGGGAAATCAGCAGGCCTGACATATTGAAGATCCTTTTACAATGACAGCAACTTATTGAAATATTGCTCACAACGTCTATTCAATCGTAACTTTTCAATCATAATCTAACCTTTTAAGATTATTATTATGCAGCTTAATGCAAAAAATATAGATATTTTTCAAAATAATAACCTCAGCATTTTAAATTTCCAAATCTATTGCTGATCTTTGGTCATTTGAATAAACTTCACAGCAAAACCTACATGCATACTTATGCACATGAAACGTTCCTGTTGTGCCTCTTCTCAGCACGGATAAAACAAAACAATACTGCTCTCTCAGGAGAAGCTACAGCTAAGCTTCCCTTACATCACTCACTCTGTGGGGGAAATTTTGGAGCTTGACTATTGTTTTTGTTGTGAATTCTAACATGATTAAAGAAAAACATTTCATTCTATTACAAGATATTCCACAAACTTTAGGTAAATATCCTGATGGCAAAGTTAAATCATAATTTTGTTTTCTGTTGCCCACTAGTTGCACAAACTAGCATTTGCTCTGGACACCAAAAATGCAGTTTTGCAATTAAGACTCTGTGAATTTGAAGAAAAAAAATGGGTGGTTGTTTCTTTATGCCACTAAATGTACAATTTTGTAAGAACTAGTGATTACTAATGTTGTCATAATACAAGGACAGCTCATTGTTGGTCCATAGCAAAAGCAACAGTTGGGATTTTCTCTCTGAAAAGTTCAATCCAACAAATATTGGTTTACCTTTAATGGAACACATTAAACCAGCAAAACACACACAGAAACATCATGCTATCTAAATATATTACATAAAAAGACCTGCTCTTCTGTGCTGTTTTAAGAATTCTGTTCAGATACTGCCCATGAATAGGTATTTACCGTCAAGTTAAAATATATCTTATGCTGATCTCTATGTGATTATAACACCAAGTCCCCCCACAGTGACTTGTTCTTTATGTTAAATATCCCATTGGTGCAAATAAGAAACTCAGGTGACATGCATTTGTGCTTTTACTGCTGATTCTGTCCTGTCCATTCCTGTCCTTTTCTCTTTTAAATCTGTCATCTCCTGGGTTCTCTGGCTCCTACACTCCATCGTTACCTGTTCTTCTCTTTGGCACATTTTCTGTCTTTTTTCTGTCACTGTTAAATGGGGTTCCCCCCGGCTTGTCTCTCTCCTGAGCCAACCGTACTTTATCAGCTGGCGCAGTGCAGGAAAAAGAGGCGGGAGGAACAAAAGAAGACCGTAATGAGTCGTGGAAGGTGATTAAGAAATGAATAGACCCTGCTGCTGGAATCTTTACCACACTGCCCATTTGCCCAAGCACGGCCCTGCAATCTGCAGATAGACACAATGCTCCACTTTTCTTACGCCTGTTATTCGCTTTTAATTGTACAGACATTTACTGGTCTTTGAGCCTGCCGGACTTGAGATAATGCCCATGTATTCAGACATTAATCACCGCCAGGCCAGGCCAGGCCCTTCCTGAGCGCCTCACCTGCCTCGATTCCCCCAATTCAAGGCACCCTGCAAATATCTAGCAGATTAATGAAATTAATGGAGTGGAGTGTGAATGCGTGAAGCCAGTTCTTAACGTTCAGCCACCCACTCCAGCCAATCCCAGATCTCAAGATGCCTCGTCGTCAGTTCATATTGTAATGAGAGGCTGCCAAAGGTGTGAAACAGTCCATTCAAGGAAGTGTGTAGGCTGAGATGTCATTAGTTGGTATCAGGACTCAGGAGACAATGAGCTGCTGTAAAAGGCCGTACAGACTTTTTTGGTGAATGTCATTTTCAGAGAAGCCCTCAAAAGTATGTACACATCGATTCTATAAACTGAGAGTGAAAGATGTCCAACTTGCTCGGGTTTCTGAAAGGTGCCTGAAAGCACTCCAGTTTTTAAAGTGGACAGCTACTTTAACAGCCTCTTTGTGATTGGGATAAAAGCTCTTCAGGAGATAGAAAGTTGCACCTCTGTTCCTATCAGAGAAACAGTACAATGATGAATCTGAACCCAGAAACATTATGCACTTCAAAGGCTTTAACTGAAGCTTTACTCATAACAGAAATTCACCGGTGCTCTTGAACAGCGTGCTGCAGCTATGAGGTGCGGTATTCTTTGGATACAGTGAGATATGAAAAGGGATGTTATTTATGTAAATTAGCAATGCTAACTAAGAGAGCTACAGTAAGAGTCCTATGTGACAAAAAGGACTAAAACTTGAATAAAAAGGATCATTAGTTATAGTTTCAAATATGCATAATCACAACACAGCCTTTTGCAGGGATTTAAAGTTTTTGTTTGGAAAAAAATGCAAATGCCCTGTGGAAAAAAGGCAAAGATAAATTTCTGTTCATTAGAACTGGAGTCTGATTCTTTTTTACACCAATAGATTTTATAATATCCTGATTTTATATACGAGTCTACATTTTGTAGGGTTTCATTATGGTTATATTACAACACAGCATTTGTATAAATAAATGTATAAAACATGTGTATATTTAAACTGACTTGCCCTGAATATTTAAATATCTGAAATACTTAACCAATTCAGAAAAGAAAAAAATAGCAAGAAAAAAAATGAAAATATACATAACAAATAATACAAGCACATCCTTTATGGTGCAGTTAAGTTTTGTTTTGAATTAATTTAAGAAATCTTTTGTAATTCAACAACTTTTATGAGTAGTTCTATAAACATTATACACTCAAAGCCAGAGGGAAAATGACTGAAGTGCAGCATTTTAAAAAGGGCTACTGGGAATCTTTTTTTGTTCAACGAATAAAACACATCAATGTCATACATTCTTCTTTTTAAATACTCCTCCATCAGACTCAGATTTATTGGCCAAGATTGTGAGCACAAACAAGGGATTTGACTTCAAGTGCTCACAGCAAATAAACATTAATTATAAATATAAAAACTTTAGAGAAAGTAGAATAGCTATAAAAGGAATAGTGCATACATGCATGGGCATATACAGCCATTCTTCTGTGGCAACCGGTTTTTGCAAATAGTGCACTGCAGCGTCTATCTGAAGAAAGTCTAAACAGTGTGTGTCCAAGGTGTGTGGGATCTGCAGAGATGTTAATTGCCCCTTTCCCCACTCTAGACCTGTACGAGTCCTTGATGAAATGAAAGTCAGTCCGGATGATCCCATCTGCAGGTCCAATTGTTTGTTGTGTGGATATTTATTAAGTGAAGAAACATAACCCCTAATGGCTAGTTGTAGAGCATGAGACGTATATTGTATGTATAAAACATAATAATCATTCAAACTAATAATAGATGACAACTATGATCCCACAGATTTTGTTAATCCAATGGAATAAAAAAAAACATCTAACTCTATATAAATTATCAAAAATTAGAGCAAGCTACAAATGGATTATGGAGCTGTTGATAAAAAATCTGTATGATGACTGCAGAGACATATTATTCTCCTTTTGGTGCTATTTAATATGGCAGAATGTTCTCTGCCATAGACTCATGTCTGACATTTAAATGTTTCATAAAAAAATATTGTCAGGAATGCTGATTTGCAATTAAAATACAATAACAAGAAAAGGTTTACAAACAGAGACAGTCTATAGTTTAAATTAATAAAAAGCTGAACCTAATATTAGAAATGTATACTAACGACCAGAACCAACTGGATTTACACCTAACTAGTTTCATCAGTGACCAAGCTGGCTGATTTTTGTGAACCAGTGAAAACAACACAGCTTACTGGCAAATTTGGGCCAGATATAACTAATCTTAGTGTTGAAGCATTTAGTTAATAAAACTTCCCCAAAATTAGCAATTGTAATCAGTATCAGTAGTTTACAGCTTTCCAAAAATCTGAGAAAAGTGCATTCTGATCATTTGTTCTTAGTTAATGACCATTCAGGATGTAAAGGGGTGTTAACGTGTTTGTTGTACAAATAATATTTAATTAATAATACAAAATTAATCAACAATTGAACACATCTGTTTAAATTGTGTTTTTTTCATATCAAAATTATGTTGGGCTGAGCTGCATTTCCTTTGAAGGGAGAGTTATTTAACCCAGAGCTGTTAATTACAATTCTAATCAGGCTATGTCCCTGTGAAGGTAAGCATTTCAGAGCTTTGCAAAAGATGGAATAGGCTGAGATAAGTGCAAAAGAGAAAATAATTATTGTGTATGCTTAATCTAAATAAAACTGCAAAACATCTGCAGTTTCTAAATTATGTAGTAAAAATATTTGAACTAAATATGAAACGTAAATGAGACGTTCATTGTATATTATACTGTATGTTCTGTCAATTTTAACATTGTGTCCTTTTTTAACGCCACATGCCTCTGTATGCAGAAGTGTGGGTGCTGATTCAGACAAATCAGCAAGAAGTTATTCTCCACAATAGCTTTTAACTCAACATTTGAAGGAAAAAAAGAGCCAAACACACAAATTGTCCCGTTACTCCAAAACCCTTCCTCTCCTTCCAAGCCATCCGACGGATTACAAACGCCTTCATCACTGTCTCCTCAAAGGCTCTTCTCTGTGCCACTTTGCTCTCTTCACACTAAAACTCACCAACAACTGATATGTACTCATTACGTTTGCTTTCATTACTAGCTGTAGATCAGCGTCCATGTCCTTCTCTCCAAAGGCTCCATGCCCTACCTCCACATCCCAGATTATCCTGTCTTCTTGACCTTTTCATGACTTTATCATCTCCTTTTATCCGGACTTTGTTTTCAGCTACACTCTCTGTCTGCCCTTTTCTTTTCTTCTTTTCTGTCACTTAAATTCTACACTTAATGTTAATAAATGTGAGTTAAGGAAATGGAAGAAAAAAAATCCTGAAGTTGATAACAATACTTCTTCCTGAAGCTGTTATTTTTTAATAAAAATAAAGACACAATAGCAACATCAACGCAGCCAGTAAACAAGACACAAAAGCAAGCAAAATGATGCAAATGCCTGCCAATTGCTCACAATTTTCAGAGTTATCTACAGTGAAAAGATGCAATAAAAAGACCCTTTTTAGGCCTCTTGAAACAGTTGCTATTGACAACCACATCTGTGTGCATCTTCAGTATGGAGAATAATTTTGTACGATTTTGATCCTCCGTGATCTAATTCTGGTATTTGCAGAGAATCCACACATTTTAATTTGCAAGTCAAACAGAAATGGAGAAGGCAGTTACAGTTTTTAAACCACAGCCAAATTAAGCCCCTGAGACCAGTAAAATAAAATCTGTTCTCCAATCCTTATCTGACGTGGCAAAATGCAGAAAGTAAGTCACATATAGACAGGATGATGACAATTTTTGGCTTTTTCAGCCCTGGTCAGTAATAAGGCAGACTCTAAATTCTCATCTTTTTTTTTTCTGCTTCTCTAACAACACTAGGTGGAGGCTATTAACAAGTAAAATTAGCTATGTTTTATTTACTGGATTGAAATGTGTTCAGACTGAAAAAAATTATAATAAGAATACATCATTTATGTGGTCACAATCAATTAATGCAACAGGCTTTATTCAGAATAGAACCACTCTGACATGCACAGAGATGTCAAATTTCCTTAAAAAACATAGTCGTTGTATTTCTGTCTGTGGTAGAAAAACAAATAAGTGTGTTCATTCTGTGTCTTCTGAGCACCCAGAATGGACCAGCGGCACGTTCTAAGGTCGGTTAAGAACATTGCCGTATTTTTCGAACTATAAGGCGCACTTAAAATCCTTAAGTTTAAAATAAATAAATAAATAAAAGCTTTACAAAAACTAGAAATTGGAAAATGTCCACACAATTCTGATTGGTGCATCTGTAATCCCAGCATTGTTTTATATAATATATTAACCCTACCTTCAGTATTTCATATGTTGATGTTAAAATGTGCACTGATGGGGTTAAATGTTGCATAGAATGATATCATAAAGGCAATAACGTTTCTCCTGCTCCATCTAGTGAAGCATAACACATATTTTATCATTGATGAATTTAAAAACAAATATTTGTGGGAATTAAAATATCACCACAAATTGATTTTACTTTATATCATTGAAGGTATTGTTATCTTTTTATTTAATGACTTTGAGATACATTTGTTATTTGCCTAAGTAGATTTTTTAACTCACGATATACACCAAAGCCTGGTTTGTGATTCTTGAAGGTCAGATGAAAGAAAGCAGTGGACCTAAAATTAATAAGGTAAGCATTTGTTCATTTTGTTAATTGCTCATGGTTCAACAGGTAAATAGGAAATGAAAGGCTGTCATGATAAAAGGAGTAAATACAATTAGAAAAAAAATAGAAAAAAGCAATACACAACTTGAAAAAAAAAAAGACTTGCCTAAACAATTACTTATGATTTTAGGTGAATTCAACCATGATGTGAATGATGCGTTTTGAACATAATGGTTACATTCACCCATCCTTTCATTTTTATTTTCAGTCTGTCAGTTCAGGAATTAACATGCCTCGCTGTGCTTGAGTGTCTATGTGTCCTGTGTTATTTATGTGATACAGTACCACATGTAGGCAGGTGCAAATGTTCAAGTCAATGTGGGAAACCTAGAAGTCGGACATAAAAAGGGATAAGAAAACAAAGAGCTGGTAACTACTGATGGGGGTTTGTGTATATAATACACATTTTGAGGAAGACTTCGTTAAGGTGCTATTTTAAAAGATTTAAAGAAGTCTGCTCATTGGAGAAAGCATGCAGTAAAACAGAATGACGTCTCTGCTCTATGTGGTCGTCTAAACCAGGGCAACGATCATGTATCAATCTTAAATGTGGTGTCAGAGCTCGGCAAAATGAAAGCATCATTTACATGTGTTTGCCTCATACCTGATGTGCTGTCAGAAAAGAGAGCTCAGCTTCAGTCACAGAAAATTATCTGTAGTCCAGGTGTAAAAAATAAAATAAAAGAGAAGAACAGAACAGTAATATAAAGGTCATTTTCTAGAAATAATGTCCCCCAGTTTATACAGTGTCATGAAAATGTATCTGTAGACTTACAGATTATTTCTGTTGTTGCTGTTTTATCCTTTACGTACGTTACACATATTTCTGGTGCAATTTAATGAGCCATGCTCACCCTGTTTACTACTTGACCTGTAACATCAAGAAATGACTTAAAAAGCAATATCTAAGAACATGAAGCAGACTAAAACTTCTGATGAAGAAACACAGCACAATTCCAAGATGAGAAACAAGGTCAAGGACATCTGTTTGTCAAGAAAGGGTTGATGGAACAGTGGCGAAACTCTCACGAGGGGTCTATGGGGCTGCACAATACATCACCAATATGTTGTTATTATTGTAGCAGAAGAACTGCCTGCAATAAGCATTACCTACTTTTTAAGTGCAATGCATTCAGTCATTTTATACTTGCAATATAATAATAGAATAATATTAATCAGTGCCAAAGCTCTTAAATTGTATTTTATATATTTATTTTATGATTTTATTATCTCTTAAAATGTGTTGGACTTATGTAACTATTTCTGATGTGTGCTGCAGACTTTCTGCCCAGGTCCCCCTTGCAAATTAGATCTTGATCTCCATGGGGTTTTCAACTGGTTAAGTAAAGGGAAATGAAAATCAAATTAATACATTTTGTAACATGTTTTTAATGTAACTCAAAAAGTTATGCACAGTTTAGTTTAATAGGTTTAGAGGTAGTAAGGTGGTAATGGCATTATGGAACTACAACTAAGTTATTTAAAATGCCAAAACAGCATAAACTTTTTAATCAAAACCATACAGTTGAGAGGGAAACAAGAATAGTATTTATTGCCTGTAGGTGGATATACTGCTCATTATCTGGATTCTGTGTTTGTCATGAATGCAAAGCAGAAGACATGAACACTGTTTTGTGTTTTATTCATACAGTTATCAAAACTTTCAACCATATTAGAGCATATTGCATTCTTTCCTATATTATGCAACCCTTGTGGGCCACCTATCAAAATGTTTCAACAAACAGTCCGTTATGACTCATCCAGGGAGTTACAAAACATCTCAGAACATCATCTAAAGCTCTGCAGGCTTCACTTAATTCAGTTAAGGTCAGTGTTCATGATTCGGCAATAAGAAAGAGACTGGGCAAAATGGCATCCATGAATGAGTTCATAGGGCAATAACCACTGCTGATCAAAAAGAACGCAAAGAACCCGCTCATATTTCCAAACAGCATCTTCATCTAGTAAGACAAAAGTGGAACTTTTCGGCTACTAACTATCATAGCCTTTCAGAAAAAGAGCACATCTCAGTCAAATATACTGGTGGTAATAGGATGATCTAAGGCTGCTTTGCTTCTTCGGGACCTTGCTGTGATTGATGGAACCATGAATTCTGCTCTCTACCAGAAAAACCAGAAGGAGTTTGTCTGGCCAAAAAGTGACTTTCAGCTCAAGTTCACCTGGGTTATAAGCAGGACGGTGATCTGTAGCGCACCAGTAGGTCCACCCTATATGGCTGAAATAAATAAAGGTTTTGTAATAGCATAGGAAAACTGTTGACTGAAATTCATCTTTGCCCTTCGAAGTGTAGGTTCATCTGTATTAGATTATCAGTTTGCTCCAATGCCAGAACAATGTAGGTGTGACCATCTCTCAATCTTAAAACAATTCAGCATCCTGTTTATATGGCCAGTCAGCAGCATGGTTTATTGTCTTCCCTCACTGTAACTTCTCACTCTTAATGTCCAGCATAAAAAGGGTTGGGCTCCGGGCCAAAGAGAACGGAAAAGTTTACTCATTGGGATGCAATCTGCTGAGCATTTTCAAACTCCTTTGCAGGAATGAATGCATAAAAGATCAGCTCTTCATATAGGTGCTCTTAGGCTGCAGTGGCAACTGCCGAGGCATGAGCTGGCTTTGGGGTGTGTATTATACTTTTAGTTTATAACGTTTGACAAGATTTGTTTTAGCACTAACATGAAATGTAAATTCCCCAAACTTTCTCCCTTAGCCCAATTAGCATGTCTTAAAATTAGAATTAATATTTATCCCAAAAGAGAATAAGGATTATGGACAAGTTTTTTGTAAAACATATTTCCAGTGGTTATTTTTCCTTTGTGTCTATGTTTTCTTGTGATGGACTAGTAAACGGTCTGGCCTCTCACCCAATGACCACAGGGGATAGGAACTAGCTCTCCTGTGACCCTGCAAGGATCAGGGTGTATAGACAATGGATGGATGGATGGATGGATGGATGGATGGATTACCTTTCCAGTTTCCATGCCAGCATTTAGACAAGAATCAACCAATAACCAAAAAGAGAACCTTCTCTATACTGGTAAATGTACGGTGTGGGACGTGGATACCATTTGTATAGTGGTCTACTCGAAGCTGAGAGTAGTGGGCTTTAATACACTGCTAATAATTAGTTTGTTTTACCAATATTGGAATCGAACTGCAGCTACCGATCAAATACATGATAACAACCAACTTGAATGTAGCAGTGTGCAATCTTTAATTATGTGTATACATTGTTCTAGCTTGTCCTAGCTAGAAAGAAAATAAGCTAACACGTCTTGCTTGTGGTCGACATGTTGAAATCTCTTTTTCTGAAGCCGTTTTTTCATGAAAATAAAGAGAGCCGTGTTTGGCAGTTTAAAGGAATGACAATGTACTGCCATCAAAGAACAACAGTTGCACCAACCCAACCAGTCAACAATACACATACCCTTTGAATTTAGGTCAAGGCTTTTTTTTTTTGTTTTAAGACCCAACTGAGCGATCCAAAGATGTACAAACTAAAATGTTAATTTTTTTTTTTTTTTTTACAAATAACAAAAGTGTTTTAGACATTCAAAAATGGGGAATGTGTATATTAGCCAGTCTATGTGTAGACATATTTTAGCTGAGATTAACAATCTTAGAAAAAAACTGGTGGTATGGGCAGGGATTAAATTCAGGACCACTTGATTACAACCATACCATCTCAACCAGATGACTCAATAACAAATCATTTGGTCCAGGGGTTCCTCTGTCATCCTATCACAGTTATGTTGTCATTCCTTTAGAGTTGGCTGAATTTATTTATAATTTACAGCCACTGTATGGGAGTGTTGTAGTTCACCCATGAAACTGTGATTCATGCTGAACAACTTCCATTGTTTCTTTTCTGAAAACAAACTCAGCAACTTCCCCCTCAAAATATTTAGCAAGTGTTGTGTAATCAGCGCACCGCCTCTACAGCTCAATCGTTGAATGACACTTTGGACATAAATGCATATTTTTTGATGAACCAGTAATGAACAAACACAGATGGAACCAGGCATATGCATGGACACAATAAAAAGTAAAATTAGGACAACTGTTTTAGATTTTGATGGTCTTTTAAACTGTACAATTTGGATAATTTAGGTGCCCTTTCACAATCTTCTCACAATAGGATTTGGGCCCATTCCTCTTGCCAGATCTGGTCTGACTGAGTCACGTTTCTGGGCCACCTTTTCAGCTCTTCTGATTTTGTATGGCTCTGAGATCACATATTTGTGTTGAACTGTAAAAACAATGCCTTTGTTTCTCTTAATCCAATTGTAATAAATTTGGAGGTATGTGTCCATGCCTATTTAGCCTATTTAGCGGACCCAAGATTTAGCTTCCTGGTAGATGTCTTGAGGTGTTTCTTTTTTTATCTACATAATAGGCTTTCCACATGATGGCATCTATTTTTGAAGTACACCAATCCCTCCTGCAGAAATATACCTCACATCATGAGGTCAAAAGTACCTTCAATTTCAGTTTGGACACATCTACGAAAATTGAAGATGAAGTGTTTCAAAGGGGAAAATGACAACCCTTTTTCATCTTCAGCCAACATCTTCACGAGGAGTTTAGGTTTTGTTCAGGGACAGATTCACACCAACACACGTTCATCTCTGGGACACAGAACGCAACTTCTTCATGAACAGCATCATGGCTGGACATTCCCATGGTGTCGATACTTGAACATAATTGTTTAAACAGATCATCATGGCTAACCTGACCCTAGCCAGATGTATTTCGCTCCGCCTAGCTCCACTCATCCATCTGGGACAGATCCATAGCCAATCATATGCAAAAATCCTTGCATATGATTGGATAAGCCACGTGTCTGTCATCTTTATCGACGTGCTATTTCAACCACTCACACCGAAGCTAACCCGTGACACTAATGAGAGCGACGCAGGAAAAAACAAAACTTTTTTTTTTTAATGTGTTTGCGGCTCTAGTGGCACGCGTTTTATTGACAGTGAGCTGACAGGAAGAGGGGGAAAGACAGGCAAAGCGCCGCAGGTCGGAGTCGATCCCGGGCCGACCGCGTCGAGGACTAAGGGCCTCCTAACATGGTTTGCGCTAATCGATCCGCCACGGGCGCGCCCCGGAAAACAAAACTTGCCAAATCCGGTCGGAAGAAGGGCGAAAACATGGTTTCCACCAACAAAAGCCTTCAGAGCCGTTCTCTGATGTTCTTTTAATGAAACAATATTAGGTAGGTTGGACAACACGGAAGAAATAGCAGCATCAATGTTAACGCTTGCTTCCTCGATGCGAGCCGCTATTGTTTTTTTTCACGGTCGCTTCTCCACTACGTCACATCTATGAAACTCCAGCCCTGCGTCCTGATTGGCTGGACAATAAAATTGGTTGGAGAAATCACTCTCTATGGGAGAGGTCCTAGATGGATGTGAGTGAAGGTAGGCGGAGCGATATCAATCTGGCTAGAGTCAGGTTACAACATGGCACCGTCATGCATCTGAACAACGTTCCTAAAAATAATCCTTGTGGTGATGATCTTTGGCCTTGTGGAGGCCAAAGATTATCTTCTTAAAATGCTGAATAATTCCTTTCAATTGTTTCATGATATAACACTTGAAAGCAGTAAGTTTTAGGTTCTACCTCAAAAATACATCCACACATGTTCCCAAATTAAACTTAAAGTGTTATGGATTATCACAAGCTAGCAAAATCATGATGTCGGCTTTCCCGAGATGTTTAAACGCATTCTAATCTGGCTGTGTAAAAAGGTTGTGTCTTTATAAGCAGTGTAGGTAAATATCTGTTTTTGACTGTCTTCATATTTAACGTTGTTCTTTTAAGTTGTTGCTTTGAAATTAAAGATACAGCTTTTTCAATGATACATTTTTTTTCACACCAAGAAATTGGATGAAAATTGTTCATCTTTATATAATCTAATGCTGCCTTTTCCAGTTTGGTTTTCTAGCATTTATGAATGATATAGATACTTTGTTTGAGGCCATTAGGTATTATTAATTGTGTAGAGCATAACATTTATCAATAATGCCAAAATTGCTCAGCGTAAATGTGGTTTAAACTTTGGTGAAATCTTTGGGTCTAGAACAAAGACTATGTTATCACAAAATCATGTCTAAATGAGGTCTATGCAATTAAATGAGCTTTTTTGTTTAGTGCTTTTTTGTTAAGTGAAGGCTTTGCGCATTTGAAGTCTGAGAATGCAGTGTTCCAGACTGAAAAAACAAACAGCTAAAAATCCACTTATTGGAAATATTCAACTTAAAGATTTTTCTAGTGTACATGGATGGATGCATGGATGGATCCTGAGTCAAGTTGTTCATCAAATTGCTCTTAGAGGGGAAAACAGCACACTCTTCCTCCTCTAGAGAGCTACAAACAAATCAAACAGGTTAACCAATGTTCCGTGAAGCTCTCACAACATAATGATACCCAGGCTGCACTATTTATACCATGTCTCTCCCTCCCAAACAAATTGCCAGTAAAGCATCATTTACCCCACTTCAAGGACTGCCGACTGAAAAAAAACAAAAAACTTTTAGTGGCGATGCTACTCATGAAGCAAAATCATTTAATAACTCAGCAGCTCAGCCTGAAACTATGGAAGAATCATGCAAAAAGAATGCCAAAAGATGATAACAATATTTAGTTTGGCTTCTGAGGGACATGATACTTTGACAGCAGAACAAATTATGTAATACTGTTTCTTGGTAGCAAGACAATACATTTTTCCAAGAGCGCATTTTTTTAAAGCAAGATTTGCATGTACAGTAACTTGCAAAGGTATTAACACCCATATAATAATTACATGTGTCATCACATTGGAACCACAAACAGAGAGCTATCCGTCTCTGTCGGGAGGACAAAGTAGTTGGACTACACTGCCCTGTTTCTAATATAAGGCCAAAATAAATGTAACTTTTATATTGAATTAACTTAACTAGGTTTATTGTTGCTAGTGCGTACTCCGGTTGAAGGCTGCCTAAAGGCTCCCACATACTCGGGCATACTGTGCGCTGCACTGACTCTCCGCAGATTTACCCTTCACAGTCGAGCGTACCATTGCCTACATTTCTTCTGGCAAATTCCTTCAACTCCCACGCTTTCTGTCAGTGGGACGAAGTGGCGGAGCGGATGGTAAAATGTGTGATTAGCTAGCTGAGCACCTAGAGCCATTTCTTTTCCAGCAGGCTCCCACCTGTCAGTGAGAACAGAGAGGGACTGTGATGCTGTGCGACCTGGTGACAGCCTGCTTGGAGAAGCTCAGTGTATCAAGCTTGGTGTCACATATAAAACAGTTTGATGTAAAGACTTCTTGCCTCCGAGAAGTTTATGGTGTGACACGTACCTGTATGTGCGGAGTTGACCTTGAGTACACCTCGAGTACGCGCGGACCTCCGCGAAGGGAACTATGGCCGAGTATGTGGGGGACTTTACGTGAAGACTTTACATGAAGGCCCTTCTAGTTTAGACATTACAGTCAGGCTGTCTTGCAGACAGCTCAGGAGTCTGATCTGGTAGTGACACTGTGTACCGTTATGCTCTGAGTATCCACTGAGCGGAGCGGCTTTGTTGCTAACCAAAGTCGTACTTACACATTTTAACAGATTTTTGAGTGCACTATACCACATAAAATCAATCAGTAAGCCCAAATTTAACCATATACAAGGCGCACCAGATTATAAGGCGCACCATCAATTTTTGAGAAGATTTACGAAGTGAGGTCCGCCTTATAGTCTGAAAAATACGGTAATACATAGCGGTTAATGTCAAGTTGGAGGAAAAAATATTCAATGTTTTAGAAGGAAAAAGCGGAAAAAGTGTAGAATATGTATTTATCTGGATTCAGCTACCCTGAGACACTGTTGTATGGAGGACTAACTCTGACATAATAAAAAATAAATATATAAATAATAGGGCTGGGCAACGATTAAAATATTTAATCGCGATTAATCGCACTGATTAATCGCGATTAATCGCGATTAATCGCATTGTATTTACAAACTCCAAGAATGAATTCAAAAGTAGTGTAAAGAGCACTTTTATTTTAATGTTCTGCTGCCATATGAACAAAACTGTTGTAACATTTGTAGCACTTATCAGTAACACATATTTAGTGTAAAGCTCAACTTAAACATGTAAAACAAAAAATAGCAATAATAATAAATTAAAGCTTATTGCCACTGACAGGGAATTCTCTTTATGGGGAAAAAATCTACCAAAAACAGGCAATTTCTGAGGTAACAGCAGGGAGCAGCATTACCATTTTATGTTCAATACCAAAGTTTAACTTGGCAGTGGTTACAACTAACTTGTTTCTGTCATATTCCATGCTGGAAGAACTTTAAACTGAAATGCTTGCTAACTCGGTATGCTTGCGTTTATTTGACGTTGACACGCGGTTTTTTGTTGTTGCTTTCTCGCGCGCATATAGTGAATGGCAGGGGGAAAACAGGTAAAAACACATGGATACTTTGAGACGAGAAGCGACTTCACCGACGGCGTCGATGCAGACCCCCCCCCCCGCTCCGCTCCGCACAAAACTTGTTCCGGCCGTCAACTCACCGCCTCGCCTCGCCTAAGCTCGCTCGCGGTACCTGCGGGAAACACCGCCTTCCGCATGTCAGCTGTGTTTTTTTCCGGCCAGCACCTTTCTTCCTCTTTGAATCTGAGGCTGGGCTGACAGCGAGGTTATTGGCGCATTATCGCCACCTACTGTTCTGATTCAAACCCCTACACCGCAGCAACAGACCTTCACAAAATAAAAGCATGTGACCAACATGCGTTAACGCGCGTTAAAGAAAATATCGCCGTTAATAGTCTAATGAGTTAACGCGAAATTAACGCGTTAACTTGCCCAGCCCTAATAAATAAATACAGAAATAAATATTTGCTTAATAAATATAAAACCATAAAACGAATACACAAAAATACAGCAAATAAATAAATGTAAGCCGTAATTATATTATGCAATAAGACGTATATGTGAATATTTCTTTCAGTTGGCTTATTAATGCATTCCTCTTTTTAGAAATCACCTTATTTATTTTTCATTATAATTGTCTATTTTATTACTTAGTTTCCGCAACCCCATGAGGGACTAAGCAGATTAGAAAATGGATGGATGGATGGATTACTTAGTTTTAAAATGTATTTATTTCTGTCTGTGATTAATTTGTTTTTTTATTCTTTATCTTTATATATTTTTACCCCTCTTATTTCTTCAACCCTATTTATTTATGCCTTTCCATTGCCATTTCCGTATGCATTTCAGCCTCATTCTGCAAATGAGGAGGGGTGGTCTTAAGGGGACAACTGCTCCCTATTGGTTGGTTAGCACCAGCCTTTCATAGCTAGAATGTAAACCCCGCTGCCATCAGTGGCTGCTGCTGTTGGCCGCTGTCATTTTGGCTACCTTGGTTATCAGTGAGCTGAGGCATTTAGCAACTTGATTTGAAAACATTGCTGTAATTCCTGACTTTATTATCTGTCATGTGGACGCTCTGACTGAACGTGTGTTTCAATCAGTAGCACACATGGATGCAGATGTCGGCAGGTGTTGTGCCAACTACTTCTCCAAACAGAAACTACAGCTCCTGTAAATTAAGGTGAGGTGATTATTAAAAATAGGAATTAATACATAGGCTAATTAAAAGAGATATTAACATTTGTCTCATTGTATAATTTAAGTACTGGTTACATTTATTCATTTGCTGTATTTTTCTGTATTTATTTTATGCTTTTATATTTATTGAGCGTGTATTTCCTTGTCATGTCAGTTAGTCCTCCATACTGTTGCAGCCCCAACATGGTATTTCCCTGAAATGCGCTGTATTTAGCTCCATCCTGTAACTCCGACCAGATTTCTTTTCCCTTCTGAAGAGAAGTCCTCCCCCAGAATGATACTCCCTCCCTAACATTTCACAATGACTGTCTTTATTATGCTGCTTGTTCACTAACAGGGTTTAACGATGTCTGAGACATTCACAGAATAGCTGGACTTATACAGAGATTGAATTACACACAACAAGCCTTATTCACTAATTAGGGTGGTTGCAATTCTGTTTTTTTATGGGTGGGACAATACAGGAGGTGGAATTGTTATGCATGTTTCACATTGCAAAATTATTTTATTTTGAAAACTACGGTCACCAACCTTTTTGAAACTGAGAGTTACTTCTTTGGTGTTGTGTGATACGAAGAGCTACCACAGTACTGACCTTTAAACTAGAAGATCCAGAAGTCACCTTACATTTATGTTAAAAAAACAAAATTTTCATGCTTTGTTATAGATATTGTCATTTTTTAATCTATATAATTGCAAATGTGACTAAATAGTAAGAGTAATGGAATAAAATAAAGTTTTAGATACAGCTCACTGGTGTATTGTGCCCTTTTTTTTAGAACAGGCTCATGGGCACCACATGTGGTCCTTGGGGGGCTACTTGGTGCCTGCTGGCACCGTGTTGGTGACCCCTGCTCTAAATTTTTTAATAAAAAATATGGGCATGGGAAAATGTCCTCATCTGTACAGTAACATTTGTCTGACCTCTGAGGACACAAGTTTTAGAGCAGTGAGCAGAAATGGATTCAACAAGCCTCTTAGCCCCAGCGGCTCCAACAGAGTGCTTCAAAAGTCATCTGCAGATTGCTGAGGGAGAACTGGAGAACTCCCAGATGCTTGTGTTGGTCGGCAAGTGTCTCAGTGGGAAGACCATGGAGGCCATGAAAGGATAATAAACTTTATGAAGTTTAACTGGATGAAAACGAAGCCTGAAATAGTTTTAAATAACAGCTGTGTTAAATCTACAGTACACATTTCCAGCATCTTTATTAAATATTGTAATGACCATACAGCTTCTTATATCAAATCATCTATATTACCATGATACTATTTATGTTTATATCAACTGATATAGATTGAGGAAACTATATCAATGGGGAATACATTTTTGTTTAAATTTTTTTATTATGTAACAGCATTTTCACTTCTTAAAAAAAATAGTAAAATTCACAGATACAAGGCATGTGTTTTACACTTAACAGTAAGGTAGCTCTCAAGCCTTTCCCACTTGCCATGGAGTACCTTAAAGCCTTCTGTATGAACCGACTTGACATGGAACCATAAAAAAGACAAACGCTCCAAATGATATGGGTCACATATATAAAGCTGTCTTCTTGGAATTGAACAATGATCACCTTAGCTCCTTTAATGTGTATCTCTGTCTACCTTCAGCGCAAATAATGATTCAAAACTGCTTTAAAGTTTAGCCATAGCCTTGCAGCATCCTCCAGATGCCCATGTGACAGCCATTAGTTTTTTTTTAAACATCACTAAATCACTCAGCGCCAGCAGCAGCGAAGTGAAAATCATTCAACCCTGTTTCTGAGCTTTATTGATTCGTAAATGAGGACAAAGGGGATAGAGTGGACTGTCCGTGGCCTGTGGAAAACTCAGCACTGGTTTGGGACATACAATAGCCATTCCCAATCAGCATTTATGCAAGAGATGCACTTTTGCTCACCGTAACTTATATAAACAATATTGCAAGAAATTACTTTCAATCATCAGTAGCAACGCCATCTTTGTTATTTATGTATAGACTGTTGTAAATATATTGGAAATGAAGCAAGAGGTAAATAATTTTTTTCTTCCTTCTGTTAAGTAATAGAAAAATGAAAAAAAGGAAAAGCTTGTAACTTGAGCAGTTTGAAGAAATTTGAGGGTCTGGGTCACTGCAGGTCTGCAGCTAACAAGCTCCTATGAGACATATCCAATTGGGGTTGGCACCAGCATGGTCACATTGCTCAATGTGCCATGAGAGAACAAATCAGAAAACTCAGTAGCTGCAAATGCTTTCCTTTTATATGGGGCTGAATTTATTATGAGCAAAGTCATGAACCTTACACCGTGAACCATCTATACTACCTGTATAACTTTGTGTTAATACTATGCAAACACATTTGCACTGATATTGTCACAGATATGACATCCAGCGGGTAAATGTATACAAAGCATGCAGAAGTCAATATTAAATGCCCCCCCCCCCCCCCCCCCACACACACACACACAAAAAAAGAGGATACCACATGTGGGGTTCAGCTTATTCCTGGAAGGCATTGTGATTGGAAGAGCACATTTTGGGTTAATAAAACCCCTTTTCTGTAAAAAAAAAAACAACAACAAAAAAAACAATTGGAATCACAAAAATACCAAGGTTCCAAATGCCTAGTCAGCGTTTTTATTCTACCTGCGGCATAATATCATATTTTCTTTAATTTTGATGCAAATTTTCCACTGATCTCTAAACACAAATTATAGCACGTTTCATGAGTTTTGGCTTCAAGATCACATCCAGATTAATTTTAGGATTCTATAATTTGTTTTCAACTCTCTTAATAATTGTCTGAACTGTTGCAGCCATGAGCAGCACTTTTCTCCATCAGGTCAGTAAACCAGATGCTTTGAAACAGTCCAAAGAGGATGAGCCTTTGCTGCACATATACTTAATGTTTTTAAATGAAACACAGACTTTTCTGCTCTAATGTTGGAGTCAATTTGAGGTGTTGACAGTGACCTCATTTGATAGTCTTTTTGTCCTGCCTGTTTGGATCTCTATAAACATATTTATTATTTGCTTTTAAATATTCTTGTGTGTAGATGTTCCAGTTATTCTTTAGCTTTAGTCTGTTATGTCCAATTGTATAGTTCAGTACTTTCATCCTGGCTGTGGTTTTAAAAGTGCTGTAAAAATAAAATGGAATGACATGATATGGTATTGCAGGGTACTGTAAATATTAAAAAACATACAGTAAATAAATGTGTGCAGAAAATACACAAGATGAGCAGGATTCAAACAGCAGCAGAAGATACCTGGGCAAAAGTCTATGATTCTGACTGCAGCAACATTGACATTTTATAGGTGAGAGAATTTTGAGGGAGAGCAGTACAATATCTGAGAGTTGAAATAAAGACTTTACTCTCTAATTGACTATCTATGCTCGTACACTTTCAAAAGTTAAAAGCTTTTCAAAATCGACAATTATTGTGATCCATGGCAAAAATAATTAGCTTTTAATCTACTGTCAGAATTTGACATGAATTGGCAATACAATATGTATATTTGAATGTATATTTAGATTTTTTTTGTAATAGTATCCATATTTAAATTGAAAATAGGCTGCAGTGTTTTTATTAATCCTTGAAGGGAAATTAGACTCCCTGCTGCTCATTGTCAGTAATGACAGCTCAGTTTCTGTAGTAGACCAAAGCCTCAAAGGTTCTTGCTACAAGTAGAAAGCCATTAATGGAATAGCTTTCAATTGAAAGCGACCACCATGAAAATCAAGATATTATAGTGATGAAGGATCTGGACTATTAGATGAAAATCCAGCTTGTACAATATTGTAGATTACCGCAGAAAGTAAAATTTACACCAAAAAGCCCAAATCTCTTCTTGATTAAACCTATTTTTTCTATTTTCATTCTAAAGATAACTTTAGATAAAACATGTGTTGGATCTCTGCTTTCTGAGATATTGCTATAAAATGTTTCTCATAGCAGACACCTGCAGTCTGCTTTTTTTCCTCCATTCTCCATACCCCAAGATTATCCTTCACACATTTACAGGCTGTGTACCGCAGCAGAAGACTCGAGCGGTAAACACGGTGATATAAGCTGTCACTGCCAGGAGTTTCTAGGCAAAGAAGTGGAGGGGGTTGTTAAGCGCTGCACTTACTCTGTGTTAACATGTCTTTCTGTCTGCCACCAGCAAAACACATTGTTTTGTGTAAACAGCAGCAGTAGAAAGATAGGCAGCAGTTTGGCTTCTTTAAGCTCTGAAACTGGCAACTTTTTGACCTCGCCAAGTGACTCGTTTTCTTTTTCCTTGCCCCTCGCTGTTCTACAACTGTCAGTGTCAGGCTGCTACTTTGCCATACCTAGTATTCGTCTTAACTCTACTGAAGACACAGAAGCCCATAGCTACCTCAACATAGAAAAAAATGTCATTGCCTTTAGAGTTAGACCTTCAGGTTTAACAGACATATTCCTTCTTTCATAGGTCAGGACTTCGTTTCGGAGAAAAAAAGCAACTTCAAAAGCCTGAAGGAGACGTCCCACTTTAATGAATGAGGTTTATTGTTCTGAATAGAATTGGAAATATTACTTTTTTTTTTCTTCGGTAATGAACAATCAAGTCAGCTGATGCAGTTTGACTACAGTTAACCTTGGAACACAATTCTAGGACACATTAAATGAGGTGTTAATTGTGTTTTCCGATATTTATTCTAAGAACATCAGACCATCTAAAGTACTAATTTAGAATTGTAGAATTTTAGGTGAGGAATTAGGAAAAACTATAACCAAATTTGTAAGGAAACTGAAGTAAAATAGGTTATTGAGTGCCTGTTTCTTATATGAACAATAGGGCTCTCCAACCAGGGCACCATTAAAAATCGAAATAAGATCAGCAAGATTTCTCATCGCTTAATTGTACGTCAAAGGTTAGTAGAGCCATCTGGTATTTTGCACTGTGTAACAACTGTAAGAACACCTGTCTCTAATTACCAGGAGCTTAGCGTCTGACCCTCAGCTTCCCAGTTGATATGGAGTTATAGTAGATATTGTTCAAAAGAACTCGATCATCTTGCAGCTTAAAATAAGAAAAACAGGTGTAGTTAGAGTATCTATAAAAATGTGTAAATCACAAGATTAATATCAAACATATGCATACTTTGTTTGGTTCTTAATATTTCTAATAAGCTATAAGAAAACAAACACCTGTTATTTCCGAATTTCTGTCCTCCATGCATCAAACTTTATATTTTTGTAGCGTGACATCAAAAGAAAAGACAGTCTGGAAAGCTGACAGAAAACATTTATAGCAGTCAGTCACTTGCTCTGTGACAAAACACACACAGCAAGGTCTCTCTATAGATCAGAGGGCGCTAAGAAAAAAAAAAGCCTCTTAATAATGTCAATTGCACTTCAATGTCACAAACGCAGACTGTGTAGAGTGCATATTTTATATCTGTTTAAATTAAACTTTTTAAATTCTTAGGCTCAGTAGCAAGTTCTTGACTTGTCTGTGTTTTACTTGTAAACTCGTGAGCTGATCTTGTCTGCGGGGTGAATTTGGTGAGTGGGACTTGAATATTCAAGGTTACTATAGTAATGCACACAACCCTTTTGGTGCTTTTGGTCATTGTGGCTTTCTTTTGGTAATGAAGCCCTACTTACTTCAACCACAGTACCTGTGTCCTAGTTGGCAGCCCAAGTATGTCAGCTGAATAGCCCACATTGGTAAAACAATGCTGACCAGCAACAAGGTCCAACAGAGACCTTCTTCCTCCCTACAAGGCATCTCTATGCATTATTGTCTTCCATGTACTTGTACTCTTGACTCAGTTTTTTTTTCCCACACACTCGTCACTCAGAGATGCCATTCATCCCCTTTCTGGGCACTTCTCTCCAGTGGCATGCTGTGTACTGTAGAGCTTAGCACCCCCTCACACCAGGAAGGCACTGGAAGTTGACAATAGTAAAAACAGCAGCTGGTCTCTTTGTAAACAAGCTTAAGATGTGGCCCTGCATCATAAATCCTTCTGCAGTTTGTTTTTAAAGCCCCTGTAGCATTCTTTTTCAGAATTCCTCTCCTTCTAGGTTTGTGGCACCCACAGGCAAAGCGTTACTTTACAACTGCCCTCCTTTAGATCTTTAATTTTCTCTCACTATGGCCTATAACCAGATATCTGGGAAAACAGATGCATTTTTATGCAGTTATGCTTTTCATCCACACGTGAACGCCATTTTACATCCCTAAAAAAGGATTCTGAAAACGTGTGTACATGACTAGACAGAGTTTTATTGTCCGGTGCACAGCACAGCACTGACGTCACATGTGCGGCCATTGTTATGGACTTGGTCGTACAGTGGAGTTAAAAATGAGTGCTGTCAAACAAGTGCTGATTTCTACATTTATGTTGTGATCGACTGTTTACTATGTGTGTCTACTCAATGTTAAGCTGGATAAATTGACTAACCAATGGCATCTCTGGTCGTTCATTTCCAACTAACATTTCATTGGCACGCACAGCGTTTCCTGTTTTCACCTCAGTATCAAGACTTCAAAGTAAAAGCATACATGGAACATTATAAACATTATAGCTGGTTCAGAGGCTTTTTGTTAGTTTGCTTTTGCAAGCCCAAGCTGCACCAATATGTGTAAATATTTTACACAGGCACAATGTGCTGTTGTTCAACATCGCTGTTGTTTTGAAGGATTCTGAGTGACTGACAGGTTTTAGCTTTGTGATACACTGCTCCTTATGCATCTGGCATGTTTAAAACAATGGTCAGTGGTGAATTTACACAGGTCTGTGTGGATGAAAACTTTTCTAAAAACGATCCTGTGTGTATGATGTTATTTAAAAAAACGATGTGGGGGAGTTATGTGTTTTTTCCAAATACCCGGCTGTGTGTACAAGCCCTATGTCATAGCTTTCTCTGTGCTTTTCTAAAGAGAGGTGCCCCTCCTTTAATCATTCTCTGTCATTGGGCTGTCACCATTTTAAGTTCATCATTACTTCTTGTATTAATACATTTTGACAATGGTTTACTATACACTAACTTCTTCTGAAAAGACCTGGAACACACTTTTAACATTTCCACTCTATTGTTGCACCAACATTAAAAGCAAATACAAAAGCTATGTGGAAAATAATTTATAAATATCAACAAACTTAAACATAGGATTGTCTGCCTCTGTGGTGAAAATGCATTAAACAGGTTCATTTTCAGAATCTTTTCAGGATCATGAGTAAAGGACTCCCTCTGGATGTTTAGGTTTAATACAGCTGCAGTGTGTGTTTCTCAGATGAGTAAAATCTCCTTAATAATCTGTCCTTCCACTCTTTGCCGTGTTTTTGTCTGGTTTTGACTGCAGTGGGTCTGCATGGATTATGGGGAATAACAGATGGATGGATGGATCTTGTATTGTTATGATAATGCTAAAAGTGGTGATAAAATGTGTTTAAAGCCTCATCAATTTCTTTTGGCTATAAATCTGTCAAGGCACACATTCATTGCCTGAAAATACTAATGCTCAAACTTTATCATATCATCAAAAATGGGTGATTCAATTTAACAGTTTAAATCAAATAGCAAAATGTTACCACTAAACAGCACACAGTAATTTATTGCATGGTTTCTTTAAAATCAACATTGGAATAAAAGTTCAATCAGTAAAACAATCCCAGCAATACTGTCAACTTCTTGAGTTTGCAAACATCCATTAGAGTATGAGACTGTCATGATAAATTACTATTTTAAATCAAAATAGTTTATATCCCAATAATGATTGTTGATACACTAATTGCTCATCCCCGACAAAGGCAGCTTTACTGTTTATCTTGTCCACACGCAAAGTTTTTTTTCTTTAGCACTTCCTTCCTAATTCTGACCCTCTTGTCCAGACAGAAAATCTGAGAATTTTAACATTTCATTGTTATATTATTATACTAGAATGTGTTCTATCCAGTTTTGGTTTAAATTCATGTTAGGCAGGCTTTCAGGAGATGATGATTGAAGTAAAGACTGTCAAATTAAAAATCTCTGTAGGATCCTTCCAAAGTAAGATATCCTGAAGCTGTCAGACTGTACCACAACACTGACAGCTAATTCCCCCCCTATAAACTATATAAAACAGGAACATGTGTAGGATGTGATGTGAGTGCCCTCAAACTCACCTCAAACAGCCTAGCCTGTCCAGCTGCAAAGTCCCATTATACCATTGGTTTGACAAATGCAAAACAGATTCTTCCTTCTTCAGAAGATTAAAACCTTTAAACTGAATGATGTCAAAACTCGTCCTAAATCAATAGTGATTCACATCAATACCTTTTATATTCTCAGCAAGGGATGGAAGAATTTATTGAGACAGATTTGTAATTGTATTAATTTTCTAAGCATAAAAGCAATAAACATGGGGGCATGTATGGGCCTTTCACCTTTCGGTTTCATTTTTCTAGCATCACAGGTTTGTGTTCTTTATTGTCTTAAGAAACACTAGGAATTTCCTTTTGAAAGCGTGACTCCAAATAGAGTTTTTTATTTTTTGCTAATGAACTGTTAACATGGATGTCTTATAGTGCTGTCTAGGGGTGTCCTGATACCAGTTTTTTCCAGACCGAGTACAAGTACGAGTACTTTAGTTTAAATACTTGCCTATTCCAAGTACCGATACTGAGTATTTAATAAATTGGTACTTATAGATCACAAATAACAATATAACTGACCGCTGAAAACGAGTAATCATCAAAGGCGATGGATTTGGTTAGAGCTTCATTTATCTTCTCTTATCTTTTCTTTTGGTGGGTCAGCAAACAACCTCTTAGTGTATAGCACCACTACCTGGTATAGGGTGGTATCTAGCTTTTGAGTTGCAGTGTAGCCCAGCCCGGGAGAAAAATTGGTATTGGTTCAGAGTATCGGATTGCTTTTACAAGTACAAGTACGAGTACTTGACTCTGGTATTGGACCTGATACTGGTATTGGTATCGGGACACCACTAGTGCTGTCTATATGTCCCAGTCCTTCTTTTATAACATTAACTGCATTAAATTTTTTGAAATCCTGGCTTTGTATCTAAAACCGTCTGTGTGGTGCCCTCCTAAGGTTTAAGTGTCTTGCATTGAATTTAGAGTCAGTATTACAATTGGTTCAAAAGATAATTGGTGACATCACCCAGGAAAACTGACATCTTTAGGTCTGTTCCTGTGGGGTATAAAGGCGGTTCCATCTTGCACATTCCTCTGTAGCTAGTTGGAGCAGGAATTATGAGCTTTGCAATCTTTTTTGCAGGTTGGTGATTTACATATTAAATTTTGTCAGTTCAATTCAGCTTTATTTACGTGCCGCCAATTCACAACACATGTCGTCTCAAGGGACTTTACAAAGTAAATTCAAATCAAACTTGAATTTACTTGGTCAAAAAGGTTTCTGTCTGAGGAAACCCAGCACATTGCATCGAGTTATTGACTATCAGCATTCACACCTCTTGAAAGAACGTGTAGCCACACAGTGGACAGTCAAATGCATTGTTGTTGACTTAGCAGCAATCCATTATACTGAGCTTATATAGTGCTTTGTACTCTTGATTGTTAGAACAGGGAGAATGTGTAGTGTAGTTAGTTGCCTTAGTTCTGGAGACTTGCACATGGACCCAACTTGTCCTCCACTGCCTCGGCAGCACCAGCTTTTGGGTATCGCTGAGTCAGTGCCTTGAGTCAGCAGCTAAGACTGATAAGGCTCAGCCACGCTGGGCTCCACATAGCCTCCGTCAACCTCCAATGATGAGGGGGGTGAAAGATTCTCCACCTCAAAAGAGTGATCTGAGGGTGAAACCACCAGATATCGATCTTGTCCCTCCATGTTTCAACATGTTTCCATGTTTTCACTTTCCCTCACCCTGACCACTCCCCCAAGCACTGCTTAACCTTCACCGCTCATCACCACACTAAGTCATGTCTCTTGAAACCACCCACTTGAGTGGCAATGATAGTCAACAATCAACAATAAGTAATATTTTATGACCGATCTGCACGTGGCAAATTAGGGTGAGTTGGGACTGTTGCACTTAAACGCCAGAAACAAGGGATGTATGTTTAGCATAGGTTTGCAGCATTTCATTAGTTTCTGAGTCTGTGTTAAAAGCAAAAAATGCAGAGTAATCACATTAGGCCCATATCAAATCCCATCTTTTGTAATTAATTGAATGCAGCATATTTTCTAAATTTGTGCTTGTTATAAAGAAATTTAGAATCACTGTTCTGTTCATTTTTTTAATCAACCTATCATTACCATACTGTGCATATCAAAGTAAAGACATGATAATGCATTTATGTAATTATTTTACCTTTAATACTAAATAACAGCAAAATATACAGATCTCCAAAAAGCTCTGTAAACTAATTTGGCAAGGGTATGACTGCAGTGAAAATAAATTTTAATATATATTTTGATTTAGGCTTCCATTGACTTAACCAATACAAGAAATTAGCAAATAACATTTTGAGAACTGTTGAAAATGTAGGAGATGTACAGAAAAAAAGAATACCAAAACAGACTTCTAACTAAAGCTAAATGATAAATTTCAGAAATAATTGCAAAGCATATATATAATGAATATTGGAAGAATAATCTGAGACTTAATGCCTAACGACCTGAAACATTACCAAATACCCAGGATGGCAAGAGTTTGATTAATAGGTAGCTATGGTTAGTCTTACGCATATTAAAGTGTCACCAGAGACAGAGTCTGGGGTTGAATTGAGCTAGCTTGTGTAATAAACTGTGTAATAGTCTGGATAAAAAAACAAAAAGCAAACCCAGGTCATGTTTCATGGCTGACCTTAAATAATCTTGCCATCTCCTCAGCAGGGGACCAACATTTCAGGGTTGCAAGCAGAGGCAGGTTTGAGCAATGTGTAGCCTCTTGGGGAAATGTTGAGAAAAAGAAGCAGCAAGAGAAAACCAAAAAATATAACAGAGATGGCTACAAGGTTACGAACAAGAATATGATCTAGTGATGTTTCATGTGCAAAAGATGCAGCTCTAAGAGCCAATGTTTTGTAATGAATCAGAGGAGCACGTTTTTCCTTTCACTGCTTAGCTCTGTGCTCTGCCCCAGTTCTGTTCAAGACAGAACTTCGTTTTGATTGGCCAACATTGCAATCATGTGGCCAATCTCATATAGGGATATAGGACCAAACCATTATGCAAGAATAGAAAAGGGGACAGACAAGACACTCCGCTGCAAGTGAGGCAGTAGACAGCAGTAGGGAGAATGTGTGAGTGTTTTGCTTTATCGTGTAGTGCAGGGATGGGCAACTGGCAGGGGGCCACACACGGCCCCCGTCATCACTCAGTGCGGCCCGCAAATAGATCAATAATAATTTAATAATGATAATAAAAAAATAAAAAAACTTGTAATTATACTTTTGACCGATAGGGGGCCGTACCCAAACAATAGCAGGCATGGGCCGCTTTGCAACAGCGAGGAAGAAAGTCAAGAGCCCTGGCCACTAGCAGTGGAATAAAGGGAAAACTTGACGAGAAAGTCACATTTTTCAGACAAAATGGGAAGAAGTATGGACATGGGGAATTTTTTTTTGGTCTCTTGTCATTCACACACAACATAAACCGTGAGAGCTGAAGTGAGTTTTGAAACTGCAAAGCTTTGTCTTAAGCAGAAGATCAAACGTGCAGCACCGCGTTCACAGACCAGTGTGATGCATTCGTGAGCGTCAGAAAGCTATGGTGCATTCAGGAGCATGGGACATTAGATTTTTCACAATAAAAAGCTAACAGATGTGCATAATCAAAAAGTAACAGAAATACAATTATAGAGCATTCAGTATTGTAAGAAAGCCCACACAGTTTCTGGATAGACACATTATTGTTTGAGTTAAGTTCTGTTCCGTTTTATGCCTCTTTCCTTGTAAATTTGAAATGACCCATGCTCCTGAATGCATTGATTTGGAGTTTAAATTCCTTTTTTGCAATTTTTTTAAAGCAAACGGTTTGTCTTTTGCTTAAGGACATATTAAAATGCATTTATATGCAGAAAATAGTTATATGTTGGTGCAGTAAACATACAGATATAAATTCATCTAAAATTTGTTCTTATTGAGAATAATTTGTAGCGTCTTTCATATCCAATTATTTGAAGTGCGTGGTCATGTGGCCCTCCAATGGTCGTGCTGAAAAAAAATGTGGCCCTCTTTATCATGGAAGTTGCCCATCCCTGGTGTAGTGCCTTGCAAAAGTATTCACCTCCTTGGTGTTTTTCATGTTTTGTTGCCTGAAAACCTGGAATTAAAAAGAATTGTCTGATAATTTGCATCCTTTTATTTCTAGAACATCCCTACAACTTTGAAGATGTATTTTTCATTGTGAAGCAATTAACAAATAGGACAAAATAACAGAAAACTTCAGTGTGCATAACGGTTCACCCCCTAAAGTCACCCCCTACCTACAGTGAAGCCACCTTTTATGGATACTACCTACAGCTGCAAGTCACTGTGGAGCTCGCCACATCATGCCACAGGGTTTTTTTTCCCCATTGCTCAAGACAAAACTGCAGCAGCTCCTTCATGTCGGATGGTTTTCGCTTTTGAACACAATCTGTGGTCAAGTCTGACCACAGATTCTCAATGGGATTGAGGTCTTGATTTTGACTAGGCAATTCCAACACATGTAAGTGTTTCCAATTAACCCATTTGAGTGTTGCTTTAGATGTATGCTTCAGGTCTTTGTCCTGTCAAAAGGTGAACCCCCGTCCCAATCTCAAAGGACAGGCAGACTGACACAGGATTTGATCCTTGTTTTTAGTACCATCCATCTTTCCCTATATTCAGACCAGTCTCCCAGCCCCTGCTTCTAGAAAACATCTACACAGCATGATGCTGGCACCACAATGTTTCACCATGGAGAAGATGTTCTTGGGGTAACGGGTTCTGTTGGGTTTGCACCAGACTTAGTTTTCTTTATTTTTTTGAAAAGTAAAATTTTAATCTCATCTGACCAAAGCACCTTTCTCCATATATTTGGGGAGTCTCCCACATGTATTTTGTCAAACTCAAATTGTGTCTGCTTATTTTAAAAACATTTGGGCCTTTTCCATTAGGACCATGTCAGCAGGGCACAACACGGCTCTATCTACTCTATACACACACACACACACACACACACACACACACACACACACACGATTACACTAAAACACACAGGCACACACACACACCGCCTCTACTGTGCTTTCTTCCCTTAATATGCTGCTTTCTGTTTTAGCTGTCGTGTCAGAAAGGTCAGATCAGAGACCTCAAGCTTTAGCTTTATCAATATAAACAAGTAGGCTTTGAATTTGTAGTGATGAAGTTTGTTCCAGTGAAACAATGAAACAAAGGAAGTTTTTTTCTATTTGTAGCTTTTGAAAGGTTGGACAAAATTACTTTAATTCAGAAATCCCCAAGAATATACTTAGCTTATTTCTTCTTATTAATAGAAACAATTACATATTTTTGCATGTTTGTTAATGCATGAAAGAAGTCTAGTCAATGATTCATTTAGCTTATTCCTTTGTTTTTCCTGTCTGTAATGTTTTTCTGTTCATGTACAGCACTTTGAGTCATCTTGTTACTGAAAAGTGCAAACACACTATGATACCCTTGGTATGACAACCCTATCCACATTAATGCTGTACCTAGAAAACAACCTGAACTGTGAAGAGTCATGCAGAAACAAGTCTAATCAAGGACAGCAACTGAAAAAGGGCCAAAAGTAATGTTTTTTTCTGCTATCTCTTCTATAAAGCCCAGCTCAATGGAGTGTGCAGCTCACTATGGACAGATCCTCCAGTCTCTGCTGTGACACTATGCAGCTCCTTCAGGTTTACCTTTGGTCTCTGTGCTGCCTCCCTGATTAATGCCCTCTTTGCCTTGTACACCCTGACTTGTACTTTTCAAATATTTCATCCCTGATTTGTTTGGAGAATTCCTTGGTCTTCATGGTGTGATGTTGCTTGCTTAGTGGCGCAGCATCCTCTGGGGCCTTTTAGAAAAGGTGTGTTTACACGGACAGATCATGTGACAATCAGATTGTTCACAGGTTGGCTTCATTTCTGTAATCGTGTGATTTTTGAAGGAAATTGGTTGCACCAGAACTTCTTTGGAGCTCACCAACTTACATTTTTGTGTGTAGATCCATCACAAAAATAAGATTTAAAAATAGCATCTAAATAACAGGTTGGAATTTCACAAAATAGCTAAGAAGCCAAGGGGATGAATACTATTTCAAAGCATTTGTATGCTTGACACCCAAAATCGATCAGCATCTTGCAAACAAAGCAGAGTGCCGTCACCTCAAGATGAAAACAACTTTAATAGCAGGTTCCACCACAAACCTGCATAGACATATCAGAATTGTCCACTCAATAATGCAGTTAGAGGATAGAGGCCAAGCCAGCTCTCCATTTACTGATCCCGGTGTGTCTTGTCCCAAAACAACAACTGCTGCAGAATTTACTGTCATCCCTACACATGCAAGTATAACGCCTCTGACTGCAACTCAAAGAAAAACGAGTCTATATATTTTAGAGACCATATTTTGAATAAATTCTATATATCTGTGAATGCCAACATGCACTAAGGACATTTGCTTCAGATTGATTCTGGTTGAGTTCACAGTAATACTGGTGTAAAATACTAAAACAAAGTAAAAATAATTTTCTAATAGAATAAAAATAAAAAAGTAGGCACGTCTGAGGCTTCTCATAAAAAACACTAAATGCAAAGGGGTTTCAATGCACAAGCCATTCATTTTTGTGACGTTTAGGCAAAAGATTAGGGTGAAAAAAATAATATGTAATAAATTTAATTAAGAGCCACAAAGGCTTTGGGAGCTGAGCTAAAAAAAAGCTGAACTGTCCATCACTGATATAATCATTGGCTTGATGATTCATTTGGATGTAAAGGTTATATATCTAAGGTGGGGGCCAACCCCCACCTTAGATATATAACCTTTATGTATGATGGAGGTGGTAACCTAGGATTTCTTTCAACTACACAGTAAAAAAATAAATAAAGTGGAACAACAGGACTGGAAAGCAACTCCACAAACAATTCAGAAAATGAAACACCATAAGATGAAATGAAATGATAACATCCACATTTGGAGAACAGAAAAAAAAAGACTTAAAGAGAAATTCAACTCTAGTAAGACGATAAAACACAGAATTACAATGCAACAACAGCCAAAAAAAGGCATTGTAATCTTCTGAGTGAAAGCTGAATTTTTTATTCGGTGATATTGATAGCTTCTTACTGACAGTGCTACTAGACTGTACTACAAGTAAATCAGTGAAACATTTCCAAAAACATCCACAAAACCGATGAAGAACATCACTGTCGAGGTTGTAATGCATGGCTTTGCTAAGGGCTCAACAGCAGGAAATTTCCTTCTTAAAATAAAACCCTTCTCTCATTTCCAAGGTTAGAAGCAGAATTGAATTACAAAGCCTCTGGATTAGACATTATTACTCTCCTTTGACTGAATATTGTTTTGCTGCCTTGTCACATTATGTGGCTGCGTGTTCTTTGGCAAACACTGATCGTATTTTCTTATTAATCCAAGAACAATAAAATCTGTTTGCTGGAACCCAACCCTTTGCAGTAGCCACATACGTGATTCACTGTGTGCCAACAGTCTGTTTAATTGACTCACTGAAGTTTGTCAATTAAACAGGAGACTGTAATATCTATTTGCTTGTTTGCATTTAATTTGCAAGTTTATTATGGAACAAATTTGTTCAAGAAATCGTCTTAGATAATACTAACAACATAGACTGTTTCTTCTGGAGAACTACAGTAATAAGGAAGAAGAAACAGCCGTGCGAAGCTAATGCTAAAATATATTTACAAAACTCTGGGTATTAACAACACCAAAGTTTATCTATTGTCTTTGTTTGCTGTGCTTTCCAGGTTGAAATAATAACAATCTCAGTACCAGTATCCTATAAGGTCTATCCATTTACTTTGGTCACTGTGGTTCAATGCAACATGGATCAATGCCATCACAGACATGCTAACCACTGCAATTGCACAATTCTAAACAGACAGAACTGTACTTGACAGCCAGGCTTTACAAAGAGATCTGCTAAAAGGATCAATATCAAAATGTTACTAATGGCAATATATATTGTATGGATTTCTTGAACACTCTGCATCCATCTTTTTTTGCAACCGTGATACTCAGGGAGGCTTTTATGTCACCTCAGTACCCGCTGTTGAGTCTGGTATAGTTACAGTTGTAAAGATGGGTAAAAGTGGCCTAATGTGCAACTGATGCCACTAGTTTGTTGTTGAAATCATCAGTACAGTAAATGCAGTACAGCAAGCAGTAATAGTCTGTACCACTCTAAACACACACACACCCACACACACACATATGTGTGTGTATATATATATATATATATATATATATGTATATATAAAGCATTCCAATAGTGAATTAGAGGGAAAATTGTGTGATATGTCAATCAAACAAGTGAACAGTTAAGATTTTACGTCGTGGCTAACCATCAAAAGTAACTGACAACTAATGTGATTCATTATGAACAAGGTGCCGACGTCACTGTGAAATGAAAGTTCTTATTCATTCTTCTGCACCTTACAGCTGTTTCACTGAGCACTCATTTATTTCCATAAGGGAGCCAGCATCCCCTGTAGTGGACGGTATAATGTTCGCAGTGAAGCCCCAGCTGCAGCCCAAATCACAGCCATTGATTCGGCCCTCGGCTTGGAGGGACAGTTTGGATCCCAAAGGAGTGAACACAAGGGCAATTGCATGACTCATCTGGCCTCCTGGCCCCTGCATTAATATTCATTTCAATTTAAAATAAATGGCCAGATGCTCTTCTTTTTTTTACATCACTGTTCCTGTTAATTTAAAATTTTAGAAAACTAAAAACTTTGCTATAAAAACCAACTGAATTATATGTGAATTTCAGAAACACAGACACACTTTGTAGAGTGTGAGCTATGGGTGTATTTAAGTTCGCCTGCTTATCTAAAGATTCTATACAGAGAGCTGAAAGGTCTTTCTGTTTCCCTGCTGACATAGGGACAGCAGTTTCACATATTTCATACATTCAAGGTTGTCTCTCCTTGTCCCAGAGGACAGCGTCAAAAATCAACTGACTGCACAAATGCTTTTCATGATTCATATGAGTTGAAGAAAATGCTTGTCTGACATTATGTGAAGTGCCCTGAGAACAGCAAGTCACCCGTCTAAGGTACCTGCCTTTATGCTTTCGAATTAGTATTTATGTTCCAGTAGGTCTATTTTTTTTTTTTTTACTTTTTCTACTTTTTTTTATTTATTTTGTCTTCAGTGTTATGTTGCTATGGCACTGGTTCAAATGGAAGACACTTATTTGACCAAATATTGTTGTTTTTTCTTTTGGGTTTCTTTTAATCATTTTCTGCATAGATGCACTACAGTTTCGAAATATAAATGAATCATATTATTATTGAACATAGCTATGACAATGCTAGTTGTGATTAACACACATTTTTCTCCCTGTTTTCTTTCTTTCTCACCATCACTTGGTGAGGAGCTTTAGAATAAGCTGTATCATATAAAAGGCATCAAGGACAGGGAAAGTCCATTTAGCTGACCAAGAACAATATATCAGTTGTATTCAGAATATGAAGGTACAAAAAATGAATATATAATAGCCTACTATATACCATACCTAAGCAGGCTCCTGTGATGGACATATTCTACCTATGTATATTGTTTTTATGGGATTCATTAAATAGTGCACCTATTTTTTTTTTGTGTGTAAAATGTTTCCCAGTGTTTTTCCTTACCTTAAGATTCAACCACTCATCCTTTTCTTAGTTTTGCTTTCAGAATTGTGATTCACTGTTTGCATTATATCAGGCAGTAGATGAGCAGCTTCTGGTGTTTGTCAGACACAGCGCTATAAGCTCTGCCTGCAGAGTTTTAACAGTGAAAAGAGGCGGAGGCATTACCCAGCTGTGAATTTAAACAATACAACAATAAAGGGTACAGAGAACACAGGGTGTTCTGTTTCTTTCTTGTTGTAGGTTGTTTTTACTTTTGTTTTCATTTTATTTTCATATTGTTTTGTTTTGGGGGACTCACGTAAAACAAGCATAGCATTTTACCCACAGGAATCTAAAACTAACAAAAAGTCTTCATAAAAAGTGAGAACCTGCTCATTGATTTTTAGTCGTCTGGAAGAAATCTGGAAGCTTACTCTCAGTTGTGCCGAGAGTTTTCTTCTGCTAACAAGACAAAAGTAATATACTAACCTTATTAATTGAAAGAGAAAACATAGCACACCACCATGTCATCTTATCATATGGGGCAGGAAAACACTATTTTAGCATTCCGCCTTGTAGCGATAGTAATGTGTGGCGTATTAAGAGCAAACATGCTATTGTTCATTAAAAATAATCCTACCTGGCTTGTTTTGCAGGATCCCTGCAATAATATTGAATAAATTTTAAAGGACAGTTTGAATAGCACATGCCTTGGGCCATAGTGGCCTTCAACTAGCAACTCAATACAAAAGCTCCCATATGAACATCTTTCTAGCAGGTTTTATTTCCTTGCTCAACTCTTCAGATAAAAGGTAAAAACAAGAAAAGGAAGAATACAAAAGGAGCAAGCATTCAAACTTCTACCAAAAACATGTTGCCAATAATTGCAATAATTACGAAATACGAGTTCTCTAAAACCATGGGCTTCATCCTATACTCTGCTGCCTTCTGATGTCTGTTCCTCCATTGTGTAATCTGATTAAGATATTTGTTACACTCAGACACTAATTTGCAAATTAGTTCCCTCAAGTGCATTTAGCACCTACTTCAAAAATATGAGTCAGAGCATGTTACTTTAGTGAAGAGAAACATACAGCTAGTGTTTACCTTTAGGGGTTTATTTATTTTCCCATCAGGTAAAAAAAAGGTCATATTTACTTAAGACAATCATTATGCTCTCCAAGCTGATTTTCTGTAAATTCACTCCAAACTGAGGAGAGTCAAAACTCTTTCTGTCTTTAGGGACATCCAATCTAACCTCAGACGGCATGAGGGAATGTTATTTAATTGAATGTCATGTGAATGCAGGAACTGATAGGGTTTTCCTCGCTGATTAAAAGAATGTTTAATAATGAATTGCTTCTCTTTGTAATTTGTGGGGAAACAAGTAAAACATGCAATTAGTTTCAAGTTGCCTGATATTGTGATCTAAAGCCAAATTTGTTCATAACCCTGGGAGATCAAGATTTTAAATATTCTTATTTTTCAACCAAGAAGTTTGCTTCTGATAGGAAATGAGACATGAGACTAGCATAGTTAAAAATTACATATGTTTTTCTCAATAATCATTGATTGAGCCATTAAACCCATTCTTATAATTGCTAAACCAGTTTATTCCATGTTTCCACATATATTTTTGATTATTTATGTTTGGTTATGTGTGGGTGAGGCTGGAATGCCTCCCTCCCATCACCGTAATATTTAGCTCCCTCCTCAGATTTTTTTTATTTTTTTTTATCAAATACTGTATAGAACTCTGGCTTGGGCATTCCAAAACAATATTTCCAGCCAGAAGAAAAATGTTCAAATAAAAATATCACTTTAAATCCAAATCGAACAGGGGTAGAAATTATTTTGCACTTACCTGGATGTAAATAATTGTCTAGTAATTCGTTTATTTATGGCATTGCAGCACTTTTGTCATTCCATGCTGGGTACACCCATCACTTCCCAAGAATCTATTTTCCAACCCTGACAGACAGGAAATTACTTTACCTCATCACTTCACTTCTACAAAGCAGAGATTGTGGCAGACTGTTTCAAGTCGATGATTAAATTTGGACTGCTTACAACTTATTTGATTGAATTCTCCATAAATCACGAGAAAGTGTTTACTTTCTCCTTTGCTGAGAAGCTGCTACCAAACACGCCTGTTCAGATGAATTTGGCTTCGGTACAAACTTGCCCCCTCCCGTTTTGTGTGTGGCAGCTTTTGACAGCTTGTGTGTAAAATCTGAGAACTTGGCTCCTTGCTGAACATTGCAGACCAAAAAAACCAAAAAAAAAAAAAACACCAGCTTCGTTTCAGGGCTGAGCATATTTTAGCGGATCTCACCACATGGGCCAAAAAGACTGAGAGATGACAGCAGAGTGGTCCATCCCCAGACACTGGCATCACTAATGACTGGCTGGCGCATAGACAGCTGAATATTGATGGTCCGTTTTAGCATGTGAATGGGGGAAGTAGGGACACAGGGAGCTAAAGGGGGAGGGTTACCGTTGATGTGTTAATGCGATTCTTTTAAGGATATGGCAAACTTCTGTGCCAGGGGAAGTGGGTGGCATAAACTACTGCATGATCAGGTTAAACAAATGGCTGCCTCATTAATTGGACCCCCGAAGTTTTGAATGCAAGCGTACAAACAGATATACACATGTCCAACAATTCTTCATACACACACATGCGAACACATATCCCGACATTTCTATTGGCATAAGCATTAGGTTGGCTGTGTATATAGAAAAGGGCACCACACAAAGGCAATGCTCAGGAGGGTACAAGCTCCATCCAATAGACTAATTAACATCTCCAAATTGCACCAGCCAGCCCTCTGTGGTGTTCCAGTTAGCTCTGGATGATTTTACACAATATAGCAGAATGTGTCACCATGCACAGCCGTGTCGGCATAACATCTGAACTGCTCAACTTAAGCCAAGCTAATGACTGCAATTAGCGACGTTAGATTCCAAGCTGAGGACTCAGCTGGTGTAAAGTTGTACAAGCATTCCACGCTTTTTTTTCTTCCTTTTTTTCAGTCTGTCACATAGGGCAATGCATGAAAATTGCTGGGCAAATTATTTTGTCGGTTGTTTACACAGTACCCTAGGAGGAGCGGCTGAAATGATATTTAATTTCCTCATTCATTTTGGTCTGCCCCCAAGCCGTCATCCCAACACTGCCTCGAGAAAAAGGAAGAGGTAGAGTGATGCGCTTTCATACCACTAACAAACGTTCATCTAAATATATTTTAAAAAAGGTATACACAAAACATACTATTTTTATTTTTTCTTAGATTTTTATCATATCATTTAATCATTCATCAAATGCAAAAAAAAAAAAATATATATATATTTCTGATGGCTGAATATGTGACACAAAAAATACCCCAAGGTATTTTAAATGCTACCAAAGGCAGTTTAATAAAGTCTTCAATGGGAAAAGTGTAATAATATAATGAAAAAAATATTACTGAATTGTAATCAGATATTTAGGTAATTAGATGTCTTTAGATAGGAAACGTTTTGACCAGTCTGTATAATTTGATTTAATTTGACTTTGTAAAGTGCCTTGAGATGACATGTGTTATGAATTGGCTCTATATAAATAAAATCAAATTTAATTGAATTAGTAAACTGTTCAGTAGCCTGAAGATGTTAAAGCACCTAAGCATCATGCCAGAGTTAAAACACCAACATCAGTGGATACAATCATATTTAATTAGTTATATAAGATATATATAAAATATTAGGTAATAAATAATAACTATAATAATAAACAAACTGTGGGGCTCTAAATGTTCATTCATAATGGACTTAAGAGAGTCTTAAAAGTCCTGACTTAACTTTTACTGGAACTTTTTTATCAAGGTAATGGTTAACCATGAGGAGCTAAAATGATAACATGTTGTAATAAATAAATTAGATTTTACTTATATTTTCATTTAAAAAAATTATTGGCATTACGACAATCAAACCCTTCGTACATTATTGCTGACCAACTTTTTATATATTCCCCATTATTTTAAACTTTCATGTTCACCCCTTTGCATAACTGTTTTTAAAAATTATTTCTAGGAAAGAAAAATTTAATCTCAACAATGTAATTCCCAACTGGGAAGAAGCTCCCTGATCCTATTTAGAATAATAAGGAAAAAGAAAAATCAGGCAGTGGACTTATGACCCCTGCAAGGATCTAGTCTCAGCATGAACACTTAAGCATCCGCCATCCGACCATTAGCTAAATAATATATGTAACTCAGGGGATGCTTGTCACGGCCATTTTTATGCTCATTACTTATGCTGAGGGGAGTAAAACATGGTGGAGGGACATGGTAAAGACAGGAAACTATGTTACACAGAAACCCAAATTTACAGTAAGACTCAAGCACACACGCAGAGAGGCTTATTGACAGAGATTGCCGACATCTGTGGATTAAAGCAGATTCTTGAGATTATGTGGAAAAGATGAGCGTAGGCGGATTAGGCTTACTAGTGAGAATCTGGCTAAAGTTTAGAACAAGGGGACTTCATCTGTCAATTTGCACAGATTTGAGTAAATAGCACATAAATCGGTACGTTTGTGACTTGATGCCTACTGCTGTCTCACAGCCTTTGAACACTGAACGGTTGAAGAAACTTGCCCCATTGCCGCATGTCAAGAGGGCCAAAAGTCAGAGTGACCCAGGGAAATGGAAACATTTCCCATCAGAACTCTGTTTCACTGCAACGGCCATTTTACTCCCAGAATAGCAAATCTGTGGAAATATAATCTTTGAAGTCCCAGCTAGAATAGTCTGCCAGAGTCATTTTCTTGCAGAGGGATGGAAGGAAAGGTCTGAAGTTAGTGCTACATTTCTAATAAGTTACTTGATATGTTTAATGGAAATAGAAAATAATTTCAGTTTTTTTTTTGTGGTTATAGGTGGTGAAATAATTTTTAATCACCTCATGTATAGTGTTATTGAAGAATGTCTAATCTTTGTGGAAGATTTCCTCATTTTTGTAAAATAAATAAAATACCCATTGATCAGTTTCACGTTTTGTCATTTTACAGCCACAAACTTTAATTTCATTAAGATGTTAATTTATAGACTAACTCAAAGTAGGCCGTAACTGAAATTAAATCTGAGTGATTTGCTATGCATTTATTGTTCATCCCTCTTCACTCTGCTAGCCCTAAATAAAATTTAGTGCACCAATTACCTTTAAAAGTCATCCAATTTGTAAACAGAGTCCACCTCTCTGTTTTGTCCTCTAAAGAAGGAAAGTAAAGGTCAAACTGTTCACGAAGGTGTCAGAGATTCATTAGAGAACATTAGTAAACCAGCAGCATCATAAAGAACAAGGAAGATAACTGAAAGGTCAGCCAAGAGATCAAGGAGGAATTTAGTGCAAGGTTAGGTTATAAAATAATACAATTCGATTATTGTTTAAGCTCACGGTGCGATACATCACCCAAAAACTGAATTCAGTACAACTGCAAAACCTACAGTACAAAGGTATGGGTCCCTACCTTGAAGAAGCTCTTTCTGACTTTAGAAGGGTGGCGGACAACAACCTCAAACATAAAGCTAGAGCAACAGTAGAACGATTTAGATTAAAGTATACTCAGATATTGGAATGGCCTAGTCCAAGCCCGCACCTAGATCCAATTGTGAATCCCCTCCAAGAATTGAAAACTGCTGTTCACGAACTCTATCCACCCATGTGAACTGACTGGGCTTGATTTACTTTGCACAGAAGAATCTGCATAAATGTAATTCAAAAGCTGTACAAAACTGTCACAGCCAAAGACTCGAGGCTAGACTTTTATTTGGAAAAACAATGAAACCATTTATTCTTTCCTTTGTGTACTTTGTGTTGTTTTGTCACATTCAATCCAAACAAATTGCATGTTGTCATCAAAACGACAAAACGCAATTTGTTAGGATTGAATGTGACAGAAGTAGTTGTACGGGTGTAAATACAAGAGACTGTACCAGAATAAATATTAAGTCGTTTTTTCTATCAAAATATAAGCTTTTAAAATTGAGAAGTTAGGACATGACACTGTATTTAATCACGTTTCAAGTACGCTAACACGGCTATCTGTTAAAGAGCCCCAATCCTCCGGCCACCCTTCTATTGCCCAATTCTTTTATCAGCTCTCTCCTGCTAAAGATAATTAAAAATTTGGTGAGGCCTAATCATTTGGACACGGGAACTGATTTGATTTAACCTTGATTTAAAAGGAAGAACCCCCTGAGACGCAGGCAGGAGGTTATATAATGGACATGAATAGTAAAAAGAATGACAGCGAACCTGTGGGAATTTGATAACCACCATCAGCTGCACCCCCCAATCTGGAATAGTGCCAACAGGAAGAAAAAAAAAGGATTGCCGTCACAGGATAAGGACACAGGGTTGTACAGCACTCCAGAAATACACATCCATTCACACACATCAGTAGACAAAAACAAAAACGCATGTGCATGTTCAAGCAGGTACAACCATCTGTGTGCGCACACAGTCAGCATCCCCACATCTGCAGCGTTGGGGAAACCATCTGTTCATAAGTTCTGAATAAGTGAAGGCTATTTGCTATGGTCATTATCTGGCATAATATACAGTGACATGCTGTCGGAAAATAGGACAACACTCTCTGTACTTCACCCCAAAATGACATGCATGACAAAAACTAAATGACAAAAAAAAATTGCTTTACAAAGACATAAAAATAGACTAAGAAGTCTCTTGGGGTTTTTAATTCTGTAACAGCAGAGCTTCACTCACACAGTCCGGTCAGAGGAGAGCAGGTTTAACTCGTTGGCCAACGTCATGGCCTCTCTTTTTTAACCTTTTTTTGTTTCTAAATCCATCACGACGCTGTCTCTGCGGTTACTGAAGGTGTCATTGGTAGCTTTCTCTGTCATAGCTCCTGTGATTACGTTCAGGTTGTTGAAACATCAAGGTGGGACTTCTGGCCATTTCTCCAACACTGATTCAACAGCACGTTTTACTGGTGACTCGTCCAATCAGTCACACTTTATCTGCGTCAAGCTAAGGGGCAGTCAGTCATTTAAAGAGAGCCTAGCGTTCACAACTTGAGGCCTGCTTTTTCAAATTAACCCCCAGATCCATTTCTGATGTGGCTAAAAGTTACAGACGCACTGGGAAATCAGCTAGACCCCAGAATCTGACAATTTTCAGCTCAGCTGCTCCTAAACGGGGAAAACTGGACATTAAACATCAGATATTTTGCCACTCAGTGAACAAATCCTGGCGAACCACTACCAAGAGATGCTAACAACAACACTGTTCGATGAGGATGTTATCACTGCAGGAGGATGTCAGAAAGTTTGGTATTTTAAATAGCAGCAAAGTGTCTTCAAATGTATTCAGAGGAAGGAGAAAAAGCTGTATAAAGCTCTAAAAAAAAAAAAGAATGTATACGGAGGCAGGTCGACTGGCTGCTGAGACCTATAGATCTCGGTGGGTGCCGGATTTTTCGCTCTTTAATTGATTTGTACTTTTACTTTTTTGGTTCTTTCGTACCTGAATTTTTCAAACACAAAAAGGAGCTGTCCGTCACAAGACAATAAATTTCTCTCAGTTTGGGGATTTTTTGTCAAACAGGAAAAGAAGCAAACTGGCCCGGAGTCAGTTTCAGTTGAACTGAACATTTTACAGCCAAGCTGAGGTGTTTGATCCTGTTTTCAGCGTTGTCCGCTGAGAAGCATTCTGCATTTAGACATGTTGACAGCCCTTTTGGAAAGCTTAGAGTTAAGCTGAGAGTCTATGTTTTGTAGAGCACCCCCCCACTGTGGGTTGAGTGCTAGTGCTCCTCTACTAAGTCAGTGGAGGGGTCACATTAACAATACAAACAGCATCAACAGCCAATATATTGCTTTTTTCTAATTTCTTCAGGCATTTACAGCATAAACGTGCTTTACTATTATTTTATTTAGTTTTATTTCTGAAGAGGATCCGAAGGCTTCGAGTGGTGTCCAGGCCCAACGTCTGGGACTCGCTCCTCTAAAGAATACACGCAGATACTGCTGTTTACAGATATTAACGGTAATACTTCACAAAGTTTGGAGGTCAGAAATCAGCTAAAAAAATTTGAATATTGCCACAGACTGGCTCGTGTTCAGTCTACCAGTTGTTGGTCTAAGTCAAGTTTTTATGTTATTATTCCTCACATCTCATCCAAAAGCCCTGCTGCTGACTGCTTAAAAACCTGATGTTCTTCCTGATGCCAGCCCAAAAACCTCCACCAAGACTGGATGGCTTCTGTCTATGCCATGGATCCTGTGCTTTCTTGGCTGTGTTGTAGCTCAGCTCAAATCAGCTGGTTGTCACAATGCCCATTAAACCATTGTGTTTCTGGCAAGACTGCCAGCTTCAGCCCCTATTGGGCTGTTTAATTCTTGGCTTTCAGGAGAAAAATTCCCATATCTGCCACCTCCACTAAGGCCTTGGCTAAAGGTTGCTTTTATTTTGGTGAAATCCTTGAATCCTTCCTCCAGGCTGCTGAGTGGACGCTGGAGATGGTTGGACGCGCAAACAGCACATACTGTACCTACATCTTTTGAAATTATAGCATTATATCTAGAGGCACGTATTTTTTTTCTGTGGTCTTTATTGACCAGCAGAGAGACCAGAGGAAGCAGGATGATAAGTCATCCTGGCTACATAAACACTGTGAAGCTCATGATTTTCAGCCCAAACACAGTTTAAAGTCCTCACAACCAGAGGTGCATATGTCCAGTTTTTATCATCACATTACTTTAATCATTTTAATTAAGTAAAAATTAAGAAAATGAAACAAATTATCTTATCTTTTTGTCTTTGGCTTTAACATCCAAAGTCTTTAAAGACTTTGAATGGGGTGTCCTGTTACTGCACACTCATCCAACAAAGTCAAAATGCATAAAAGGCTAAAAAAAAACTGCATGAAAAAAGGAAACATTTTTAGCTAACATAGAAAGATACACACGTGTTGTTTTTTTCTAATAAATCATATATTGCCCTGAGTCTTCTTACACTAGGAGTAACAACTGACAAGCATCTTTTTTCAGCCAATTTTTGCCTTGTTTTTCAGGGTGCAATTATGCATAGCAGTCTGTTCAGTGATCCTGGTGCAGAAATGTCAATGTGCCAAAATTGAAACTGTGGAATAACAGTTAATTTTTCGCTTGGTAACTCCTAAAGCTTGTAGCAACACTGAAAAGGTGGTCTAATATAACACAAGCAAATTAAATTGGGCAGCAAAGTGGGTGTGGAAAATGGCAATCTTCAAGTGCCCAGGAACAAAAGAGGATTTTAGCCTACAGTATCTGTTTAATTTCCAACCCAAACTGCACACACAGCACAACCGAGTCACACATCCATTTTAAGATTTGTATGGATTGCTAAATACCAGGTTAATGGGTTTGGCAGCGCAGTGGTCTTTAACTAGATGTAACACAATTATTGTCCTTTCCTCCTGTCACAGCAGTCTTATCAAATCAGTTGTGTTCTCTGGTGAATAATGCATCAAAGCATTCATCTCCCATAAACTTATGTGCAATACCAGAACCCAAACTTTAACGGAAGTTTAATTTGAGTTATTTAGGAGTACACATTTGATAATACTTAGTCCCATTAAAATATTTCATGAGAAGAAATGGCATTTACTAAAAATAGTCATATACCATTATTTTCTGACCATCTATTGGGAAACCAGACCAAGCTTTTTTTCTGTTTTAGGTCAGCTAGGATTATTAAAATTATACTTATTTGCAACATACATGTTTATCAACATTTTATTACTTGTCCAAAGTCAGCGAACATTTCCTTATTATTTTGTACATTTCAAGTATACCAAATGCGTTACGGCAGAGCTGTCCAAATTTTTTGCCACTTCGGCCAAAATCACACATTTAAAACTACTCCACAGCAACAAAGTTTTTCTCTAATTAAAAATGCCAAATACTTTACTGTAATTTTAAAATATATATATTTGACCTGGTCTGTAATAAACTAAACATGCAGTATGTTATTGAAAGGAACGCAATGACAGTTTTGTTGAAAGAGGAACTGTAAATCACTGTTGAACCGAACATCGAAACGGTTTTACATGTTTGTCTTATCAAAAGAAAGGCACAAAGTTTACTAATTTCTTAAAAGAAACACTTGCTGTGTTTTTAGTGTATGGCTGTGCCCAAGTCTTCCTTTGGATAAGAGTTGGTGGACGTTTGTGGTCCTACTTATAATTAAATTAAAATTAAATTAAATTAATTAAAGAAATGAGCAAAACAAAAACAATGCCTTATAAAAAGGAGAAATACTTTGTGTTGTACTTGACATTTTACATTTTTGGTAGATTTGAGTTTGTCAGTAATAATCTCACCATAAAGAATTATAAATGTACTCGTCTATATCAGCTACCTGCAGTGGCAGCCGAATTTCCATTATTCTTGAATTGTGGTCAGGGGCCACACAAAATTAGGTCAAGGACCGCAAATGGACCCCGGGTCCCACTTTGGACACCTCTGCTATACAGTGTAAATAAATATCTGGTTTCAATCATCTATGCTTTAAACAAACTGTACCCTTAAAGCTCAGCAAAACACTTCATTTAATCAGTTTTACATCCCACTGAACTCAGTCACCATGGACATTTTAGATGGTGCAGTTTTTGTCCTATCCATTTTTCTACACAGCAAAAGATATTTTGTCAACACATATGGCTAAAACCATATGTGTTGTATAAAACCACACATTGCTTCTGCTGACGATGACTTACAGAAGTTCTAGGCAAATATTACTGTTATTTCTCTGTGAGATATGACGTCGATAAAACAAATGTGGACCGCTTACATCACACTTTTTCATTTTGTGCACAGAAAAACCGGCTGTGGTTTTAAACATCGGTGCCCCAAATTGCAGCCGGACGTCTTGCTCGGGGTGTGGCTTACATAAAGTCACAGACAGATAACAATTACTTGATAAAACCTGACTGGAACATCCTTACTAATTACTTCTATTTATTCAGCACTCTGGATGTGAGTTTCATGCAGCATCCGGTCATAAGAGCTTCTAGACTTCTCAACATCGTCACATTAAAGTTTGCTTTTGTTCAGTCAAGCACAAAACTCGCCTCTCTTTAGTGTTTCGTATCTGGTGTCCTGTAGAATATTGAATACAGAAAAATGCTAAATCCAAAATCTTTATCTCACAGTTCAGGATTGTTTTTGTCTGTTTTCCAAATCAACAAAGGACTTGACAGCTGTCTGCCCTTTCTTATAATAAAGAAAACAAAGGGACATGCCTGGACTTATGACCATTTCTTTTTTCTTTTGTATGGTGAACTAGTTTGCCACTGCTATTTCAGTCAGCTCGAGCAAAAAGAGGCATACCGGCAGCTGAGTATATATGCATTAAGCCATTACCTCCACCGGCTCCCATTTTTCCAGGTTGGGGGCTGACACATATCCAACGCGGCAGCCGATCCACAGCACTATGGCGGGATGAATAGTCCGTCATCCCTGCTGCTCTCTCTCCCTCTTCACTCTGCTCTCTTCCTCTTGCTGGAGCTGTTTGCTCAGCTGTTCCTCTTTCTGACCGCATTTATCCCAGATGAGAGGCACAGCTTACCCCGTTAATCTGTGTGTGACTGTGAGTGTGTGTGTATCCATTCAAGGCATCCTCTCATTACAACCCCCCCCCCCCCCATGACCATATTAAGACACGCCCTGATCAAAGGGCACACACACACACACACACACACACACACAGTGCAGACTAGCAGCATTCACAAGCCAGATATTAAGTGGAGGTCATTCAGAGCATATCTGAAAGCCATAAAAAAGCTATGGATGTAGTGCACCATGTAAAGGTTCTTTGAATCCTGCAGACATGCTTGCAGAACCCCCCCTGAAAATGGCCTTCACAATAGAAGACAATGTAGCTTTTATTGACTCACTCGAATCTCGAGTGCTTCTCTCTGCATCTCTATTTTTGCGGTGCTTCTGCATCTCTTTTCAATCCAAACGGGTATATATTTCCCTTGTAATAATTTGAGAAACAATGAAGCCCATTGTGGGGTGAATACAAGACATTTCAGGGCATTCACAAATTAGACTTCATGATAAAGGTGAAATATTCTTCCAAACTTTAATTTTTGTTTGCAGAGGATCCCATGGTATCTAACTTTGTGTATATAGGTCGACAGTTTCTGGACTCTTTCCATGTTTAGATCAGCTTTACATCAATACAATTGCGAGAAATTCATCAGGGTAAGTGTTGATCAAAAAGCCTCAAACCCCACATATGAAAGACATTTAAAGACTTATTACCAGTGATCCACTGATAAATCAGCTGGAGACCATAACTGGACGATTTTAAGATAGACTGGCCAGTTTTAATTTCCCAATTAGTGAATGCACCATTTTCAATGGCATCAGGTCTCGCTATTAACCTTGCTGTTTAGTTTGAAGAAGACTCATACTTCATCTTCGGTATCAGTGATGTGTTTGGAAAATTGCATTTGGTGTAAGACTCAATAAGACAGCAAACAGTATTTTACACCTAAACATATGTTTTAAACATGGAATAGGACTTGGGCAGATAGCAGGAAAGCTGAATGAAGTGCAACAAAGCTGTTCTGCTTTTGTCCTTTTCACGTTATCATTTTCTGTCTGTCTTGATAAGAGCAGAATTAAGACATGCTGGAAGTTTTCTGGAATTTTCTGATTGAAGATGAAGTTCAACACTTTCAAGAGAATACACACTGCTGAGACTGCTGTTGAATTTTAAGATGAAGTCAAGACACTACATCTTAAAATTCAAAGAGCAACTGCTCATTCGCACACGGCACATTGTCTCTTTGGCTCCTAATATAAATTATAATTGACCTCTCAAAGTAAGAGGGCCAGATTTGTTTTAATGCTATTCATTAAAGTTCTTCAAGAAAAACTGGCAGCAGCCAAAATCTGATCAGCTCGGAGTTTTTAAAAAAGAGACTAAATGGACCAAATACACTTGGATTAGTGCAGCTATACTGATAGCTTTATTTGTTTTGGGTTTAATTTACTTACTAGAACAAAGAAAAAACTAAAGCATTTCAGTTGTTGGCACATGAGTCAAAGTGGAATTTGATTACCTGTTTTATTAAAGGCTCAATCATGTCTGGCCTTATGTATTTTCAATATACCTTTGTATGCGTTCTGCTTTTTGAAGGCTAAAAAGAAAGTAATTAGAACTTTTTTATTTTAAATAAATATAAATATCTGAAGTTCAACAGCTTTAAGTGCCTGGTACAAATGTAGAACCTGCTTTCTGATAAACTAAAATAAAAATCTCCGTCTTCCGGTCCAAAGCCTTCTGTATAATGTAACAGTGGCCAGACATGAGCAGCTGTTGTTGTGGCTGAACCAATCCCTGGCCGCCTATTTGTCTTCTGGCCTGGGTCCTGTCAGCGAGACAAAAGAGTGTCCCTGCTCAACGGGAGAAAATGACATGATGTGTTTGAGCTGGAACAATTTACCTTACATTTTGCCGGCAAAGACCACATTTCATGGAAGAAAAAAAAAAAATTTTTTTAAGTCACAGTCTGTTGTAAAAAGCTTTAACCAAGACGTTCCTTCCTTGTTTGCAAAAATGCATCGCACAGCTCTGTCCCACATCCCTCATCTGTCTCCGTCCCATGCTCCAAGGGTTTTATCTGCGCCTAAAACCTCCCTTACACTCAAACAGAAATTCCCACCTGTCCTCTACAGCAGATCATCTCCAAAGTGAAACAAATAACCCTTCCTTTCCCTCTCAGGAGAAACTCTTTATGCCTTTACTGAGATTTATGCCAGGGAGGATAAAACAGAGCAGTGGGCAGCTAGGAGCTTAAATGCTGCCTTTGTTTTTTTTTCTAAACACCGACTCTTTTGCGATCCATCACTTCTGCAAGAGAGGAGTATGGCCAAGCTGCTACTAAAACTCCAAGGCTATCCACTCTCATTCAAGGATAAAACTTGCACTACTGTGATGTCACCACATGTCAATCTGATGTTATAGCTGCTGCACCCACATTCACAACTACAAATTCTTAAATAATCAAATCAATAGCTATCCCAATACAAACTTAAGTTTCAGAAGTTTGGAACATTACTAATTTCTGAGTTGCTTTAAATTTTGCTGAATTGCTTTACTTGGGGTTTTTCATTCTCATGCGAAAGCATTACATGATTTTGATAAAAAACAAACTACATGTGGCAATAAACCACGACTGCGGACTGGGGCTTTTGTGTAGAATGGTTGTCTTCAAATATGAAATGGAAGGAAAATTATGTTTCGTTTCCAATTTCTTTACAAATAAAAAGCTGGATAGTATGCCTTCTATTTGTATTCAACCTCCCAAGTCAGTATTTTGTAGAACCCCCCTTTGCTGCACTTACAAGTCTTTTGACGGATGTCTCTGCTATTTGAACACTTTTGGCCATTTTTCTTTACAAAATGGCTCAGTCTCAGGTATTTCACACAGAGAGCATCTGTGAACGTCAAAATTCAAAGCTTGCGACAAATGTTGAAATGGATCATTGTCTGGACTTTGACTGGGCCATTCTAAAAGATGAAATATTTTATCTAAACCATTCTCTTGTAGCGTTGCTAATTATTCTGTTAAAAGTTGAGACTCTGTCCCAGTCCCAATACTTTCTTCAGATGATCCTCCAGGAAAGCTCTGTGTTTAGACTCAGGTGTGTTGGAGCAAAGTAACAAATAAAAGCGGCAGGACACCAGCCTTCGAGGAATGAAATTATGGATTACTGATCGAGGCAACCACAATAAGAGAACAACAATGCAAGCGGTCATTGGTCTGAACCTGGCGTGCACTCCGACATGCACACAGCTGATAGAAATGCTCCTGTTCACAGCACTGCTTGATGCTCTGTGTGTCGCTGTGTTTGCTCCGATGAAACAAACTTGTCTAATCGGATCAAACAAGACGGGCTATCTCTGACAAGAGTTGATTCACAAATCCAAACCTTATTAATTTTATCTTTATTTGCAGGGCAGCATCGTCCATAACCTGTGGCGGATATCATATCCAACAACTCTGATTAGACGCAGGTTGTAGCAGCTGTAACACTGGGAGATATTTTTTCTAAATATCTGACACTGTCAGATATTAATCACAGGTTATATTTGGTCACAAGATGCTAACAACAGCCTGCCTAGAACCTGTCTTACTGTGTGACATAAGACCACAGATTTAGAGCCACGATTTTCCCACAATCCTCGTATTTCGTCCACAACGGTATAATCGTATGGCAACAACTTATCCATATGTTCCAAGAGCTCATTCAGGAAAGTTTTAAATAAATTGGGTTCATATCACATGGGGAGAGTCAAATATGTAATCATTTAGGTTTCATCAGATTTTCATGTCAAAATATTATTGTAAAATTTATGAAAGTAATTTACAAAGCACCCACAGTCTTATAAGAGTTTCTAACTTGAAAGAATAGGGAGTAAAAGGGAGAATGTTTACAAGAGTCTGTGTTTTCTCAAAGATGGAACAGCAATATACTTCAGACAATGACAGTAAGTTATTTAAAACACAATTTTGTAGCTCTGGCAGAAAGAATTTTATGACTTATCTCAGAGAGAATAGGCATAGTTTGGGTTTTTCACAATGTTCTGAATGAGCAACATGATTACAGAAACAACCACTGCAGATATCTGAAACTCATGTTTGTTACAGATCATTAGTGATTCATCTCACTTTGGACTTTTACACCTTCCAGACTGAGAAAACAGCAGTCACAGATGCGGCAGACTTGCCTATTAAGTTCTGCTTGGATTACCCGGTTCTTCTAATGTGCTGCATTTCTACAGAAATTCACGAAACAAACGAGCTATCCGTGGAACTGAGCAAAGTAGAGACATTCTTCTTGTGAGACATCAAGAGACATAAATAAAAAGATAAGTAAATAATGTCAAACATTTATTTTTTACAGTTTTTATCCACTTACAGCCTTGCTTACTCAGAACAGTCCACCACGTTACATTTGGTGTGCTTTCTGAACGTTTCCTGGACGTATGCTGGACCGTTAATGCTTTCATAGCTTTGCTTACATAGCACTTTTGATCTACTTCAAACTGCACATTATAATGCAAAACAGAGTTTTGCTGCTTTGTTCTGCTATACCTTCAGCTCCGTGAAAACAACAAGGGGAAGCACACCTAGGCGCACTGTCTTAGGAAGTAGTGAAAGGGAGCCTGAGCCGAAGCCGTCAAACAGAAAAGATTCATCATCTTAGCTGTCTAAATGAAATATGCTGAAAATCATCCTGTGTGGTGAATAGAATACTTCTCATGTTCTATGGGCTGTATGTAAGGAGAAAAAGGAAGGGAAATCGTTTATGTGTGTATATAATGAGCAGAGAAAACTTTCTTGGGAAAAAGAACATAGTTTTGCAAGTGTAAATCAAACCAAGCAGTTACCTCCATCCACAGAATTTAATTGGCTCGTTTACCAACTAATTTAATACTAAAAGACTGTTGCTCTTGACTTGACAAAACCATCCCATTGGATACAACGGGTAAGCTAAAACACTATCCAGTCAGAACCATAGATGTGATTAACGCAGTCAAGATTAACACGGCAAGATTTTAAAATTGTCGGCCGATTTTCCAGACCTGAGAGACTGCACGCATGATGATAAAGAGATCGTAGATAGAACAGGTTTGCTCTACAGTGCGTGGTGTCCAGTCAAACGGCAAGCATACCATGCCACACGCAAACAGGTTTAACTCAGGTACGTTCAGGTGTCAGACGGGAAATCTCGCACAACCTCTCGAGATTAAACATGATTTCAGAGTAAATAAAACATAGACGACAAGGAAGAACAATAGTGATAGCTTGTGGACTAATTTTAACGGAGAAAAAACATTACAAAAAGAAAAGCTGTTGGTTAAAAGAGGGAAGCAAGAGCGTCCTTCTACCGAACAAGATAATTTTTTAACACTCCACAGACTGCAGGAATATCTTTTAGGATTATCTTGACTATAATCGGGGCATTAATGCATTCTGATGTAGCAATGCTTGGCCTCAAAGTAACCTAAAGATCAAAAGTACTGGAGAGGAAAAACAAACACAAACCAAAAATTTGCACTCCCAAAGCACCTGCAAACCAGTGCTGTGAAAATGTATTTGCTCTGTTATGGATTTCTTGTGTTTATGTTCTTTGTTGCACTTGAATGGTTAGGATCATCAAAGAAGGTTCACTATCGAATATGAGCTAAGTACATACGTTAATCAGTTTTTGAATAATGCTTTAATTTATTTAGCCAAATAAAGTTGTCACTGGCCCTTTTTGAAAATGAAATTGCTGCCGTAAATTCAACGGTTAAGAATAACTTCCCAAGAGTAAGGTGTGCAACAAAATGGTTAAATTTGTTTTTATTCACCACCGGTCCCTTAAACATATTCAGAATTTGTTTCCTCTTTTATCGTTATTCGTAATGTTTTAGTTCAACATCACTGTTGTAAGTTTTCTTCACATTCTTGGGTTTGTTTTTGGTAGCATTATGTTACATTTTACATCTGAGCATGATCTGAAGTACAAATAAGTAAATAGGCAAAATGATTAGAGCAGTGAGCTTGCACTCTGAGAAGAGCCTGATTTGACACCCACACACTGCCGCTGTGGCTCCCTGAGCAGGACCATTAGCCCCAGATTGCCCACTGCTCCCTAACGGATGGGTTAAATGCATCTGCCGTGTACCTGCCGCCTTCCCTAACATGTGTTTTACACTACCTCACAAAGGGGATCAACAAGATGGTTGCATTTGGTCTTTTGGTTCAGCAATGGTTTTCATCTTGTAACCCTGCAGATTAGATTTCTGGCCAGTGTCTTTCTTTTAGTTAAATCATGAACACTGACCCTAACAGAGGCAACTGAGGGTTGCAGAGCAGATTTACAGAGGAAATCACCTCACACATCTAAAGTTAATTAAAAGATGCACAGTAAATGTAGATGAGGTTAAATTAAACATTGCAATAATAAGAACCATAGAAAACACCTTCAGAGTAAAAACTAGAACTGAATAACATTAATTAGTGTCATTTTGAAAAAGAAGATTTTTTTAATAAACATGAGAAATTTAAACAAAATAAAACACAATAAGAACAACCAGAGAAACAAATGATTAGATAGATTCTTATTCATGTCTGTAGGGAACAAATTTTAGATAAAAGACTTTTCAGAGTAAAATTGATGTCACCACCTCTCTGCTTCAACCGGTCCCCAACCATCATCAACTTCAATGCTGATTGGTCCGCCAGTTTATCAGAATCAGAATCAGAATCAGAAATACTTTAACAATCCCAGAGGGAAATTGTTGTTTCAGTACAATCGCCATAACATAACATAACATAACATAACATAACATAGCATATGTGATATGTTTATCTCTTTTTTTTTCAGCCTGTTTTTATATTTAAACCCAAACTGTTCAATGTTGTGTAGTAATCCTGATGAAGACCACAAGCTGAAATGTGTTGGTCTGTTAACAAAAATGCTTCTTCAGTATTTCAAGTGTTGCTGCAGTCTTCACCTCACAATAGCATATCGACTTGCTACGTTTTGGGGGGAAAACAATGGGAAATAACGCTCAGTTCTTGTGGATACAGTGATTTCGAGTGACTAAATAGAAAAATAAATGAAGCCTCTACTTTGTGGAAATCTATTTATTGTGGTGCTGTGTGTAATGAGTTGAAAATTCCGTTCAATATCAGGCAATAATGACACCATTAAGGAATATTTGTGAGTCTCCTGAAAGCCGGAAAATTTCTAATCAGCTAAATGTTTTGTTGCTAAGGTAAGGATTCCAACAGACACCGCTTTCGGCTTTCAGTCAACAGTGAAAGTACAGTAAACACGTCTTCATTGGCTCAGTGAGCGCAGTCTGCTGGAGAAACTGCACGGCTAATAAAGCTACGTTGAGATGCAACGACTGGCTCTCCATTTTAATGGTGACTGATGGAGGGTGCAGAGGCATTATTGCACGCAGTTCATCAAGTTAACTTTGCACATTAGGAAGTTGAATTAGTTTCCTGGAGATTCTATCAGCGGTAATTACAAGATGAGCAGAAATATAAAAGACTGTGGGGGTAGCGGGTTCAAGTGGATCTATTTAACCCTTTGTTCTGCCTTGTGTGCCCACAGCACAGAGCAGGATACACAAGGAGAGATGTGATCTTTGTGTACCTATGAATATAAAAAAAATAATGATATTTTATGAAAAATTTTGTAGAAAACAACAACCAAATCAAGAATGAAGAAAAAGGAAAGTAAGTTGTATGGCCTTTTTATTTACTCGTATGCTTCTTATTTATTTCTTCACAGCTTAAGTGCTCCTGTTTGTCTCTGTCCTTCTCTGCTATCCCTCCATCTTCCCCTACTGTTTTCTTGTTCCTCATCTTGCCTGTCCACTGTTAGCTGCACTGCAGATTGCAGTAAACCCAGAAAATCCTCTTCATCTATCAGCACCAACACCATCTGCACTCTGTCTGCCCTCAGTCACTTTTAACAGCTCCGTGTGCCCTGCAGCATTTGGGACAGCAATGGACACTGAAATGTGAGTCGCAGAACTTATACACAAACATGACACTGCAGGGCCAGACGTTTGCTAAAGGATGGTTGCATTGTTTTAGCTCTTCTGAACAAAGTACAAATGGAAATTATTTGTCAAATTTAATTTGACAGTGAGGATGTTATTATAATTAAACCTAAGCTAATTCTTTTCTTAAACTTATCCAAAGCATAAACAAGGAAACCTAATGGAAACCTTGTCTTTGGGATTACAAATGCAGAGAGATTAGCTAGAAATTGAATACACGACGCCTTAATAAAAAGCTCATGGATTTAGCTTTTTATTAAGAGGCAATCTTTACTTTGTTGTGGCAACCTATTAGGCATGGTTCAGTGACCTGTAGTCACAGGATACAAATAGAATAATGCAAATGTAACTATCTTGTATGCTCAGCCTGCACTCTGTGCCTTTTTGCAATTCATTTTAAAATGAATATGAGCCCCTCCAGACATTTTTGTAATAGGTGGCCAAATAGAGGCCAGTAATAATCTTAGGGAGGTGGAAGAAAACCACAAGCTAGCTATTATAGGGTGGGGTATCCTGCCTTCTCATTAGTTTCAACAAATATATATGTAAATATTGTTTAAACTAAGTTCTTTTTTTAATTATATCCCTTTCTTTTTCAGAGAAAAAAAGACCACACATGGCTATGTAAGATTTATTTTAAAAGAACTGCAAAGGTGTGTTTTTATTATGTTTTTCACAACTGTAAAGCAACATTTCATCACTAAGTGTTTTAAATCACTGGACAGTTTGCAGACAATTATATAGCACAATTGTGTATAATCATATAACGTTTCTTTGAGCGCTTATTGTTGGTTTACCCGTTTTTGTTTCAGTTTGTAAACCTAAACTTCAGATTTGACCTCAAGTTTTTTCCTCATCTCCCAGTGAAGGTTAGCTTAGACAAAAAGGTGGGACCAAACCGTCTATCTGTGATGAGTGTTAGCAGGTGCCTTTATATGAGGTTCACTAACCTGGTAAAGCTAGATAAACACATGCTTACCTAGAAACAAGACGTGTAATGTGTGTAATGCTCCTTCCAATCCAATCCAAAAGATGTGTAATGCTCCTTACGCATCACATTTGAACTGTATGGCTTCAGGGGCTACTGTACTGTGGTGGCAGAGCTTGATGTAATAAATAAAAGTAAAAAAAAAAATGGGAAGATTCATATTTAAATTGTTCAAAAAGTAAAGGTATTCGAGGGGAGGAAATGGGTGGAAAAAAAGAACGTCAGGCTGCTGATGAACTCGTGTCTTGCAAGAGGGTTTATACCCTTGAACCTTTTTCACATTTCCACAACCACAAGTTTCAGTGACATGTAAGTCAAAGCAGAAAGATAAGAGCTTTAAGTGTGTACATTAATCTTAGTACAAATACAGCCATTCCCCAGAAGTTTGTTAGACGGCATCAGTGATAAAATAGGATCATGAAATCACACCAGGCTGATTAGGAACAAAGTTTGAAGAAGTTCAAAGGAGAGTTTGATTATAAAATCATGTCCTAAGCTTTGAACATCACACATCCTCTAAACTAATAAGCCGGGCAAGGATATGATCAATCAGAAAACCAGTAAAAAGTTTTTTAGTATCACTAGAAGAGCTGCATCGATCCACAGCCCAGGTGACACAATTTATTAACAGGACATTTTCTCCAAATCTGGCCTGAGTGGAACAGCAGCAAGAAGAAGGCAACTCTTGGAAAAAAAACAAAGTGTGTCACAAGCCATGTATAGAGAAGACAGCAAAACATTTGAAAACAGGTGTTCTGGTCCAATGAGATCAGATTCAAACTTCATGGCCTACATATGCAATGCATGGAGATGATATGTTCATCCTGAAACACTATCCCCACAGCAAAATGTGATGGTGGGAGCATCATGCTGTGGAATGGCAGCTCCTTAGCGAGGAAAAAGTAGGTGATCAAATTCAGTGGCAAAATGGGTGGAGCTAAATACAGAGCAACCCTGGAAGAACACCACAGCCATAGGGTGCAAAAATCTTGAGAAAAATCCAGGATGTTTTTTTTTCTTTTTCTTCAAGACAAAACAACGTTAAACATCCAGCCCAACAATGTTCTGACTAAGAGCTTAACCTATTCATGTGTTATAATGTCCCAGCCAAAGTTATAAGGCCAAAAAAAATATCTGTGCCAAGAATTGAGAATTGATGTTCACAGATGCTCTCCACTCAACCTGAGTTGTAGTATCAGAATTTAAGTATATAGATGTGCAAAACTGCTACAGACATACTGCAAAAGACTGACAGCTATTAATGCAGCGAAATATGATTTTACAAATGATTGACTCAGAAGGGCTGATTACCTCACAATTGCACATTACAGTTTGTAAATCTTTATTTGTCAGTAACTTTGAAAACCATTTTTTTAAAACATTCCACTTTACGAATATCTGCTTCGTCGTGCTGATATATCACCTAAAATCCCAGTAAAGTACACAAAACTTCAACACTGGAACAAGACAGAATCTTGAAAAGACAGCATCAAGAAGCATGAAAATGTTTGAAAAGGTGTGCAAACGAGCAAAAACTTGAAAAAATCCATAAGATTACAGAAAAAAAAGATGTTTCAACTTGAACATTACAGTTCCATCCATGAAAAAACAATGATATAATACTATGACACATGGGAATGTTCATGTGTCATAGTTTTACTTTAAAGAAAACTTTTAAAGAAGTAGGTAGAAAAAAATGAAACACATTTATTCCTTGTTAGGATGACAGACAGCAAAGTGAGATGAGTTTCAAATCACATCAGGGTGGTCCTGTGTCTGGTATGAGGGACCCAAACAGAAATAAATGACTAAACACCCACCACATCCTTAAAAACTGCAATGTCTTTGAAGTCACAGATGGTCAAACAGAGCCCTGGGATTGTTGACCTTGACATTGTTTATTCGAGCCACAACCCTCAAAGACGGCCGCTGAAGGTAGTAGCCAGAGAGTCTACCTCAGTCTCCATGGAGACTGGAGACGTTTGACTCTGAACTTTCCAGACTTATTACCAGATGAGGGAAAAGGGTTCTACCTTCCTGCCTCGCTCTGTTTGCCTCCTTTCCACTTGTGGATTTGCAGGGAAGAGACACTCGGAGAACAAAAAGGAGGCAGAATATGAGAATATTGACGCTGTCTGACTGAAACTGCTGGTCGCAGTATGACTGGGGAACAGGAGAGCAAATGAGACTAAAAGGGCAAAGAAAAATGACAGAGTAGAGGGATACAAGGAGTGAGGCAGAAAGGTTAATGGAGAGGTTGTATAAAAGAAAAGGAATATTTTCTTTCCAAATCAAGTTAATCATAAATAACTAAGTACTTAAAATGTAATTTTGATATGAAGTGTATCCATGGACTGAGAGGCCAAGAAAAACAGAATAAAACATGTGAAGATGAGGGTACAGACAGCCACTTGGCCACTGATCGAAAGCATGAAGGGCACTGGACTAATGGAGCAGATAATAAAAGAATCATGGGTCTCCAGGTTCTCTGCAAATCACAATCAGAACGTCAAGACTTTGAAGAAAAATGGTAAAAAGAGGGAAAGTGAAATGAAAGAAAAGAAAAGACAATTATCCTTTTCATTTGCAACCACAGCTAAGGTTCTTCTTACTGCTATCAGCATCTATAGACACTTCCATCATTAGAGCTCAATCGTTTTTGCTATCATTTTCCTGAGCGCCTCTGTATTTGTAATCCAGTCAGACAGCTCCATTTTAGGTTCTGATCTATTTCTGGCCTCTCCTCTCATCAGTTCGTCTCATCATAGCCTCCTTCATCGGCCACAGCAGAATCCTAATGAGCAAATAAAATCTACTGTTCTTTTCCTCAATGCCCTGGAGAGCACCCACGCATTCTGCTGTCAGGCACTTATGTCTTCCATGTGCAATACACTCTGATGCCAAGTATCCAAGTACAGGCAACCTTCGGTGCAGTGGTGACTGGGCCTTACAAGCTCGTGGTGGGCACCACAACCTGGGAAACATTTGTGTATGTGCTTAAAGTTTCAATATCATGTTTTGTTAAATCTTCCCAAGTCAACTAAAGGCATGAAAATTATAAAATATTGTCTTTGGCACTATGGCGTATTCATTTGTTATGAAATATCAGTTTTTTTTCTGGTTCTATTTTTCCAACCCAGAAGAAAGACCCTTGCCTTTACTGGAACGTGGCCTCTCCCCATGTGGGGCAGCATGGTATCCAAAAAGAGCAGTTGCTACCGCTGTGCAGATTAGGTCCTAAAAGAGCCACTTCGTCTCGACTCTTTGCAGAAATGATCATGCTCTGCCTGATATCACCGCTCGTCAGGTGTGTTTACTGGGCATGGGCAACGCGTTCAAGGTATATACTTTCTGGAGCTGCAGCCCCAAGGAGTTTCTGCACTGCGGCTGCTGGAGGGTTTCCTGGGGCTCTCCTCCGCTCTTCTCTGGGATGAGGGAAGCAGTTATCCCTGTGTAGGTCCTTCTTGGGCTCCTGCACTCTATCGGCCCTTTCGGACGTCTGGCGTTGTGGTCTCCCCGGTGTCTGCCTCGGTGCTCAGGGGGGCGGATCTTTGGCTCCTCACAACAACTATTGAGAATTGTTCTTATATATATATATATATATATATATATATATATATATATATATATATATATATATATATATATATATATATATAGGGGAGAGGGACGTCTGGGCCTCCCTACTGAAGCTGCTACCCCCGCGACCCGACCCCGGATAAGCGGAAGAAGACGGACGGACGGACGGATATATATATATATATATATATATATATATATATATATATATATATATATATATATATATATATATATATATATATATATATATACAAACACCCACAGGTCTTGGATCCAGGTGCTTAAAGATTCACTCCTATACAGAGACGCCCCATAGTTAGCTTTGGCTGTCACTAAATGCATCTTATATTAAACAATACTTTTCAGTCATACTTTTCAAAAGTGTTGGCTGTTTGTACCTGTGATCATTTTTCTATTGTTTTTGTTGTTCTCTAGCTGCAGGAGTAGAAGCAGACTCTGAGGATGTTTTCTTGTACCCTCTTCTTCCTCCGGTCTGTTTTGTCACCTTTTCTCCCTTTTAACGTTTTGTCTCACCTTTCCCTCTTCCTTTCTTTCTCCTTTTACAGTTACGTTTCCGTGTCGATTGAATTTGAAATAATCCGGAAATAATATTCAATAAAGTTTTTTGCATATATATCAAGCCAAGCACTATAGCGAAAGTAGTAATGCTCCACCAGTGAAAGTGCCACTTTGGCATTAAGAAAGCAATTCTTAGTGCTACTCTGCCAGACAGGACATGTAAAAAAAAAGAAAAATAACTTCCTGGAGGTGGCAGGTTATCAATGTTCTACATAGACCGTTAATGAACCACTCGTTTCCCAGGACCTGGAGGGGCTGCAGCTCTGAGAGCAGATTTTAGGATACTCAGACTTGCATGAATCAAACAAAATACCATATTGGACAGGATCTTGATGAAGGAATAGCATCACAATATAGTCAAAAGCCCAAGGGGTTGAGCATGATATGGGCTGTTTAAAGTGCTTTTCCTTGCTCCACAATAACGTTATTTTAGATTTTGAATGGACTGTTTAGTTGGTCAAGCACCAAGGAAAACTTGCCACTTTTTATTTTGTGTCGAAATCTGCTAGTTTTAAGGTAATAAGTTAAATACTAACTGAAGCATTGGTTCAAAACCTCCTGGAAAATAAACTAATGAATTGTCTTGTTGTTTACCCGCCCTCAGACAGAATGATCTCTCTAAAGAGCAGTAAACGTCATAGTGGGTTTAACACTGATCGACTGACTAAGTAGTGGCTGGCCATTATCCACGTTTTTTTTCTATGCTTGCTTTTTGAGGAAGATGTCGTTTGCCATTTGTAGCTGAATACTCGTCAGGAGAGCAGTGGCGTGCACCTAGATAGCTGTGTGCTGTTGCAACAGGATAAGCGTGGCCAACACAACTACAATAGCTGACTGCTAACAAATTCAATTCAATTCAATTTTATTTATATAGCGCCAATTCATGAAACATGTCATCTTAAGGCACTTTACAAAGTCAAATTCAATCATATTATACAGATTGGGTCAGATTATACAGATTGGTCAAAAATGTCCTATATAAGGAAACCAGTTGATTGCATCAAAGTCTTGACAAGCAGCATTCACTCCTGAAGAAGCGTAGAGCCACAGGGAGAGTCGTCTGCATTGTACATGGCTTTGCAGCAATCCCTCATACTGAGCAAGCATGAAGTGACAGCGGAAAGAAAAACTCTCCATTAACGGGAAGGAAAACCTCCAGCAGAACCGGGATCAGTATGAACGGCCATCTGCCTCGACCAACTGGGGGTCGGTCCAGGCAGAAGACCTCGACCAATGGGAATGTTGGTTGAAGAAAGGTATACCATCCCACAACAGTGAATGACACAGCTGGTGACCAGCTTTAGGAGGAGGGGTCAGGCTGCTTGTGGCTGTGTACAATTCACCTACACACTACTGAGGTCCTTTTTAGTGTAATGAATGAAATGTTAAATTTCCAAATTTCTAAATGGTCAATGGTCCAGGCCTATAAACAATACCAGACAAGAGTAAACAACAACATAAACTGTCCGGCATTGACAGGCAAACTTTGACAAAAAAATCATAGGCATAGTCTGTATACTCAGCTCTCCCGTTTATGCATTTTGGTTACAGATGCTGCACCATCTAAAGCAAAATAAACAGGTTTTTACAAGGATATATTTGTTTATTTTGAGGCATCGTTATAGCAAATAATAATCATCCAAAAACGAATGCCTTTTGTACTATGTATAGTATAAAGCATTGGTGTTACCATCAGTTCTGAGGGGGATAGAGCAACACTGCTTTGGTGCAGTGTAAAATGACATGCTGAAGCTTTTCTGTATGATTGCTTGCCTTTCATTTTGAGGAGCCTATAACATCTCTAAAGTGGTTTTGCATGTGCATGAGATGTGATAGTGTAATGATGGGTATGGTAACAGTGTCACTGGATTGGAATGAAAATGACTTGAATTCCAAAACGACACCCAGGTGTTAGAGAGAAAAGCAAAGGTTTTATCACAGTGTTGTTGTTTTTTAATTAATTTATTGACTTCAAACAGGGCCTAAGTGTTCTGAGGCAAAAAGCCAAAAAAAGTGTCTTCCAAATAATATTGATTAATTAATATTTGCATTTTTAGATACCCCAGAGCTGTTTACACTGTATAAATGATTAAACAATAGGCTGGAGTTAGAGCAAGGTATGGTTATCAAACCATTTTCGAGTATAATACCCATGAGGTAGAGAAAAGAAGCATAAATGATATAAACAGCCTGGAATAATGACAAGTAGTATTTGTTCCACTAGTTTCAAGAGAAGGAAACATTTAGAGGGCACTATTTTCACAGCAGGGCCACCCTTAGGTTTCCTCCTCTTCTAGCCATAGGCCGTCTGTTATTAAGACTATAAATTTACCTTTTAAAAGAAAAGCTCAAATCTCTACAGTGACCAAAATGGGAAAAGCTTGCAGAGAGGAAACCACTGAAATCTGCCTGAAAACGTCAATGTAAGGAAACGTCTTTCAGACTAACAGGCCTATTAGAAACAGGCACCATTATCACTTAAATTACAAGAAGCCCAATTCAACCTTAACAGGTAACAGTTGCAGGGGATCCTCTTAAAATTAATTTTATTGTTTTAAAAAGCAGGTTGTACGCCAGCAGCTTGTCCATTCAAAATGTTAGAAGCAACTAAAAAAAAAAAACATTATAACAACAAAGGTAATTGATGACTACAACACCTGTGTAAAATGCACTTTTGCTATATAGTAGGATTTAACAGTATGAAACCTTTGTGTCATTATTAATTATGTTCAACATTATTATTAGTAGTATAGGTTGGAGAAGAAGTATTAATAGGAGAAGTAATATATGTTTTATAGTAGTAGTAATATCAATTTTCCTTCAGCATTTAATTTCTCTCAACGTCAAGGCATGCATGCTTGGTATGAGGGATTGCTGCAAAGTCAAATACACATTGAAAGCAATTGTCCACTGTGGCTATGCTGTCATCCAGGAAGAGTGAATGCTGCAAGTCAATGACTTGATGCAATCTTGTGGATTCCATGGAAAACATTTTAACAAATCTGTCTGAATGATTTTATTGATTTGACTATGTAAAGTGACTTAAGATGACGTGTTGTGAATTGGCGTTATATAAATAACATTTAATTCAAAGGAATAAAATACATTCTATATCACATTATAACTTCGCAAAGACCTATAACAATCTGCAGCATGAACAAATAAAACACAGCATTCAACACATAATATGCTGCTTGAGGTTCAGAGCTCAGCATATATACTTAATGCTCTTATTGTGAAGGTCTGAAGGAAGCTGTCGGAAGTCTTTTGCTAACATCTGACGGTATAAAGGCCAACATATGGTTGTTGTATAGGTAACGTGTAAAAGTTGGTCCTCCTTATGTGTGAAATATCCCAACTTAACTTACTAAGTTAGTGCCAACAGCACTTAGTGCCCTCTAAGTTCTCTGCTTTCCGCCAATGTCTGTGTCAACATGCTGCAGAGGCTGCATTTAAATGACAACAGATTAAACGAGGTTTATTGAATGAATACAATTTCTCTCGGCTTTGACAGATAACAGATAACAACATTCTAATCCTTCATGATATAATGTCATTTTATCACGCATCCCTAAATTAGTCATCAATCATATATAAGAACATTACAAGAATATTGTATAGTAAAATATTAATAAAAAATTATAAGGACAAAACACAGAGTTTGTGTAGAACCTTCACCAGTTAGACGTCTTTTATCATAAATAGAAACCGCTTCCATCAGGATATAATGGAGTACTTTCCATCTAGGGCATTTTATGCCCATAATCTGAAACAATGCCCTCAAAGTTTGGCAGCACTTCAATCTCTTACATCACTGTCTTTAGAAGTGTTGGCCACACTTGAATCACTGTCTACGGGTTGACTTTCTTTCCAAATGCTACTAAAAGTGCCAAATAATTGTTATTGTAAGGGGTTATACTGCATGAAACAGCAGTTTTGTTTGGATGATGTTGTACAACGAAACATTGCTCTATCCTCCCCCATATTGCACAGAGCTTTATGATGGCTCGAGGACTTAGTGTCTTTCCACCACTACTGGATCCTTTGCAAGTGTAGTAGCATGTAGAATAAAAGCAGTGAAAAAAGCAGAATGAGAGTTACAGCACGCATCAGCCAACCATGTAGCACATGTTTGTGTGAAAACAAAGCCAGGGTTGTGAGATCTGCACAGCCAGCTCGCTCGCATGCCTGCCAAAGCCTGTCGGCCATCGTACAACACACAAAACAATGAACAAATGATCTTAGCAATATATATATATTTTAGAGAGACAACTTAATCTAACATGCATGCTTTAGAACTTTAAGAGGAACGTGGATATCCCCATTAACTCCTCCACTGTGCAGCCTTGTTATTTCATATATATCAGAAATATAAAATGAAACCAAACTCTGTTCGTCTCTGGATGTTCTCGTTTCTTCAGATGTGTTAAGATCAAACATTACTTGAGAGGGGAGAAGCACCTGTCTTCTTTTGATGTCCTAGCAGCAGAACAGCTTATCTAAAATATCAGTATGATGTTTTGGTCAGCAATGTGTCTGATTACTAAATTTCAGTGCCTTAGATCTTGGACGCACAGTAATCATCTCATTGCAAGACATGTCCAAGACTTTTAATATCTGTCCATTAGCTATGGTCTTGAATAATCTGATCGCTAGTGAGCATGTGCATATCCATTAAAAGAATAGATTTAATTAAAAAAAAATCTGATTGGAATTTTCAATTCTGTTAAAAAAAACTCTGAAGTTATAAAGCATGTAACAACAAATGCAACTACTAGAAAAAAAATTAAAGAGGCTTCCCTTTTCAGGTTCAGGATGCTTTAATTTATGCCATTTACATTTAATCTTTTTTGTTTATTTGGCCACAAAATCAAAACTGTGTCTAAAAAAATAAAGTGCTTTATTTTGACAAATTAGTCCCTCCAACACATTTTAATAATTTTAAACGTATTATTGTATCATCCAGGACTGCAAATAGACACACATGGAAGGAAGAATCATTAGACCTTTATGTACTACCAGATGGACCACATTTTCATACAGCATGCATTGCAAACCTATCTTTGTTCTTGATATTTTTCATTGGAAATACCTTTTTTTAATAATCTTAAACTGAAATGACAATGATACCATTTGTAGCTAATGCTTTGAAAAGGAAACGCTCTAAAAGGGCCACAATCAATTAATCAATACTACACTTCTGAATAATTCTGACATCAGAGCAAACAAGGAGGTGAACATTAAGCCTATTGTATGGGAATTTTTCCGCCAGAGGGTATCGGAGTCCCTGCTGGCAAGGATCAACGGTCTGTGAAGTAATGGACTGTATTCCACCTCACAAGTCTTCATGAAGGCCATCAACAGCTGCCTTTTTCATCTATCTATTTAAGGCATGCAACGAGGAATCACTGGTCACGTTACAAGCTGAAATGCATAACATGAAATGGCTTAGCCTTCCTGGAAAGCTCTCAGAGAATTGTGAAGCATCAAATGAAGTCTGTTTGGAGGGTCTGATTTTGGATTGAGAAAACAAATCCAAGATCTTGTTTAGTGATCTGAAGGATATAAAAATCTAATATCAGTAGCTTATTATTCTGGATCCAACTGTTTGCACAAAGTCCCTAGGATATTCTAAACAAGATGCAGTGACAAGATCCCAAACGTTCAGACAGAAACATTATTTTAGTATAAAATGGTCTTTAGTTTTGCACAGCATTGTTTCTGTTTCAGCTATAAGTGGGAGCAATTGATGAACATTTACTTAGGAACAGTGTGTAACTAATTTGGCTTTTAACTAGCAAAAATCAACTGTTGCTTTATAAATATAATTTCTGCCAAAGTCGAATAACATCACATCAAAAATGAAAGTGTTCTCATGGTTTAGAATTAGTAGTTCATAAATAAATAAATGGCGGTGTACTCACTGGGAGGCGCCATGTTGCATCGCTATTTCTGATTTCAGCAGCCGGAAGGAAACAAAACATGTCACCCTTATGTGTTTTCCCTATCTGCCTCCTATAACAAGACATGTTGTCATAGAGGAGGAGCATAAACAAGCAAAGACGACCGTAGATCATTCTGTTTTCCGTTTTCTGTTGAAATGTAGGACCATCCATACTCTTTGCCAAGCAAGAGGGAAGAGAAAGTAACCAAGAAGAGAAAAAGAAGTAATAACCGGGAGAAAACAAGAGTCTATATCGGCACAGCTATTATTACCGAGTGGAGTGAAGATAATTCAAACACAGATGTGGAGGTTGCAGGCTGTCTGCCGGACAGGTGAGTTAATTCAACATAACACAAATATCAATTAATAAGATTATTTTGGAGTCACGTCAGAAACAGGGCAGCGTGGTCCAGCAACTACTCTGTCATCTAAGCAGAGACGGCCAGTTTGTTCGTCTTCTTTCCCTCCCAGGGAGTAAGTATTTAAGCTAATGGGCGGAAGGATATCAGCCGTCCGGTTCACTCTTGTCCGTAGTGCTGCAGTGCGAGAGGGTCTCTTTACCTGTCGCTAACTTTAGAGCCCAAATAAGTGACTACACCTTCAGAAACAAGCCCAAAAATACACGACTCACGGAATTTACTTCAAAAACAAAACAAAAAAAAAAAAACCCAAAGTCATTTGTAATGACCGTAGCTATTAGCTATGAGCAGTAGCTGGGTATCAAATACATGGAGGACATGTTGATATTGTCACTTTTATGACTCTCCACGGCTTCTGTAGTAGTTATTACGCGCTTATACGGTGATGTCCTTAGTGATTAATTTATCACACCACTAGATGGTGCCCCAGTGTGTAAATCTTACACACTTTAAAGAAGATTTAAAAGCAAGGAACAAGTTAAGACTTCTCACTATATTCTATAACTATACTCAATAACTTTATTGAATATCAGCTTTTTCTCTAGGAACACTCCAAACATTAGAATAATAATAATAATAGAATAATTATTGTTCGACAGTGGGGAAATTCAGGTCCTTCAGCAGCCAGCAAAAGATAAGTTTAAAACAAAAGAAAAAAAATACTGTACAGTTATTTAAAAATGGCATTTTCAGATTAAATCAAATGTGCAACTGAGATGGGTGATTTGAAATTGTACAAAATGTGCATGTATAGTAGTAAAAAAATATTTACATGAACTCCCCTTGAAGTTGAAACTGCCAACTCGGAAGCAGTACCTTTCTCAAGATGCTATATGTCAGGATCCCCAGGGTGTGAATATTTATGGTTGCCCCCTGGGGATCCTGCAGTCTGTGTTTATGTTACTCTGTTTATTGTACACCGTTAGACACCCGTGTTTGTCACCTGTTTAGCTTTCTGTTAGCCGTTAGGTTTAATAGTTTAATAAGTTTAGTTGTTCTGTTGGATCCTATCTTATGTTTATGTTCTTTTTATTCACTTTCTGTCAACGTTATGTTATTATATTCTCGTATCTGTTAGATCCTGTTTCTGTTATGTTATGTCTTATCATTATTTCTGTAGTTCTGTTATATTTGTTTCTTAGTTTAGTTTGATTCTTCCCCATGTCCATGTCTGGTGCATTCTCCATTCGCAGTAGGTTCTATTCATTTCCGGCACTTGCAGGTTCATTACCCCTTCTTTCTTTCAGCCTGATTGCATCCCTTGATTCACCTGTGCCTAATTACCACCCTATTGTTTCCCTCCGTCTCTTCCCCTTTAAGATCAGTTCACGTTGTCTGTCTCATTGTCTCAACCCTGCTGTGTTCCTGGTTCCTGTAAACCTGTGATCTTGTAAGCCTGTACTTTAAGTCAATAATCATCATGCAACTCCTGAGCTCGTATCTGCACTTCGGTCCAGCTCCTGAAAACATGACACTACAGGGCTGCACGATAAAACAATTCACGACCACTATTGCAACGTGTGTGCAATATAACAATCACAAATGACTGTTTTGATGTAGTGTTTGATAGTTTACTTTATTTTAAGTCCTATACATTCACACTTTGCTTAGAAATAATATATAGCCAATTGGATGGACTGTAACTGTCCTTATTTCCAACACCTGGTGTATGTTCTTAATAAATTATATGCTAAAACTCAGAGCAGTGGGGACATTTTGTGATTGTTAAAAGAAGAGTCATGAAAATGTAGATCAATCACAATTGATACTGGGATCACAATCTTTGGCAATAGTGTTGCAATTACATATTTTCCTGATCATGCAGACCCAACAGCTTTACATGTAAACCATAAAAGCTATAATGTCTCTCTTTGCAGGTTTGTATCTTAACAAATCAATCAGATACATGTAGGGCACGACTCTTTTGACAGTGAGGATGTTTTGAAATAATAAAATGAAAAAAAACTTTATTTGACATGAGGTTGCCCTGGTTAGGTCCCTGAGCACGCACTTTCAAAATTCGAAGACGTTTTCTTACTTCCAATCGGCAAACAATTTACTGTGAGCGTGAGTCATACAGTTTTTTGAATCAGAGTAGGAAATATTCAGTGAGGGAAACATAAGAAACACTGAATCTGTACTTTCTTGATCTTATCTAGCTAATTATGTAATTATAATTGTTGGCCAGATTTTATCAGATTTATTGGTCAGTATCCTTATTTGTAAGTTACTGTTCAATAAGACGGTAGAAAATAAAGCTTGAACTGTACAGTAACCTTAATGGATGTTATTTTCCGATGTCCATCACTTTATACCCGAATCAATTAAACAGCACCATCAGATTCCTGCCTTGTAGCTGCTGACAGTAAAAGATTGTCCCACCACACAATCTGGTCAAGCAAGAATCCTTTCTTTGTACACTTACAAATCAGTGATTATAGCTGCAAAGATTCTCAACCCACAGATCACTCACAACATGATGCAATTAACTTATAAAGACAAGCTTGATGTGTGTGTGGGTGTCAGAGAGCAACATGGCATCATAAATTTGCCACTTTTCTGACTGATTGAATGTATGTTAAAACAACTTGTCATACTATCTAAATTTCTTTGTTATTTTTAAATTATCTAAAAGTTATGTTGACTTTAGGTGGTGCTTTCTTATCCCATGTCATCCTATTGGCTTTACATTTTAATTACCACATGGAGAGACTAAATTGCCTTTTCATATTCCCTAGATGACAAGTTTCCTGCTTAACACTTATTACCAGCGTAACATTGAGAAAGCAGAAACTCCACGAATAAGCAACAAGCTGCCAACTTAGAGGTTTCTCTCGATGCAGGATTAGGACACTAAAAGGTGAGAGACGGCGGAGACTTGGAGAAGCAAGAAATTAGCTCAATCAGCTTAATCAAATCAGCTTAATTTTAAACTCTAACTGAACTCTCAGTTTGAGCAGAGTTACACGTCACGGCAAAAGGGGAAAAACTACACCTCAAGTATTTGCACAACAAATTCACTAAGTGAGCAATTCTTCTCAGATGCATCTTAATCAGAGAAAAATTTGAATCATAAAAATTACAACTGGTCCACCATAGGCCCATTTGGCTCGGTTCACTCGCCTCTAAATATGTGAAAATGAAAAACTGCAGGCTTTGTTTACAAAAGTACAAGGCAGGTTGTGATATGCTGGATGCCAAAGCCCTCAGCAAGCTCTGCAGAAATAAGTATAGTGCTGTGAAAAAGTGTTTGACCCCTTACAGGCTTCTGTTTTGCTTTTTTGTCACACTTGATGATGTTTCAGATCAATCCAATTTTAATATGAGTAAACACAAACACTGGTTTTCAAATAATAATCTCACTTACATGGAAAAAAAAACTATCCAAACCAACCTGACTGACATAAATAGTTGCTCACTAAAACTAATAACTGATTGTGCCATCCACTGAAACATCTGCGGTCAATCATTTTAAAACTGAAGGGGTTTTCACCATCAACAGTCTATTCAAGGTCATGCCAAACCATCTTAAATTGATTTAAGTGGACGTTTTTAGGCTTTGACTAGGCCATTTTTTAGGTCCAGAACCGAAGGCAGAAAATGTTTTTTTCCCAAAATGTCCCAAAAGCTCACCAAGACGGTTTCTGGCAAATGTGATATGGGCTTCTGTGATCTTTTTGGTCATGAGTGATCTTACATTTTTTTCAAACATTTAACTTTTTAAAAAAAAACAAAAAAAAACAGGAAAAACAGAAGAACTCGTTCAGGGGAAAATATTTTTTCACAGCACTGCATATTTCCTTACTAACCGAAGAGCTTAAGCCTTACCTGGCTTTAAGGGAATATAATTAAGCTTTAAAGGTCACTTTTCACCTTCAACCTATTAATAGTCCTGTCCAGTAAAAGGAGCCTTAATGCTTCTTGGATTGGAAGAAACAGTCATATAGCAAAGATCTTTTCATCATTATACAATCGGTACCCATGAAGGCTGTCTTTTAGTTTTGAATTAAAATCATTTTAGAATTAAGTAAACTTGATTAGCAATTATCAGTCTTGCTGCATTACATCCAGAAGAGATTGTTTTAGATTTCCCCATATATACATGTAGTTAGAAAAATTTTTGGAGACTCATAGATACATGTGGTATTTCTTTATACACTTCAAGCAAAAGCTATAATTTTCTCTCACCATTGACATGTTCATTGTTTCTTGTATATATGTTTTTTACTCTGATAGGGCTCTATAAAACAAGCACACAAAAACAGTTGGTCTTACACAGAGGGCATCATAATATATCACTGAGTGAGGACATCACATCTTCAGGTCACCGGGAGTTTAACATTCACATGGCCTCGTTGAGAGTTAAGTGTTGGCTTCAGATGCATCGACCCTAAACAAACACCTCTGCTTGCTGAGTCTGCAGTGGCATTTACTCGCCTGCCTTTTGATGCATTACAGAGTCAGTCAAAGTAATCAATCAAATCCCCATTAATGTCAATTTAACAATGCAGATGGACTCTTAGAAATCTAACATCTAATATGTACAAGTGCCTGTTTTATGTCTGCTCTGCACCTATAAAGCCGCACTATACCAAGCTTCAGCGCAAATAAATTGTCCTGATCAATACCATAAGGTAAGATAATGGGGCAGATCACTGAGTGGAATAAGAATAAACATATGTCAGCCTTCAAGTAAGGTTAGAGAAAAATAAAGCCGTGATTGTGTTAGATTTTATGTCCTCTTCATAAGACTTTTGGACTGAAAAACAGAACTATACCTTAGCAAATATGAGTGAAAGTTTTATTCTTAAAGTTAAAATAAAAAGATTCCTAAAATCGTTTCAATTTTGACTAAATGAGCGATTTTAGCTCAGCTTGAATGTAAACTGAATAGAGTCATGGTAATAAGGCTCAATTGGTTTTCATCTAATCAATAAGACAACTTTATCATGCTCGCCAAGACACGATTGTACCAAACAATAAAGTTTATGATGTCGTAAAAAAACAGATCTGGTTTTATGGTGCGTGCAATTTACAAACTAATATAAATCACTGGGACTTCAAGAAATGTAACCACTTTAGTGCGATTACGTGTGCTACCAAAGCATAACATCTGGAGAAAATAATGCAAATCACACATTTGCAACCTTTAGAAGCTCACGGTTTGATTTCTAAGTTGTAAAGAACTTACACTGCAAGTTCTTTACAACTTAGAAATCACTTCTAATCAACTTTTAAGACAAAAAAAAGTACTGCAAAAACTCTGATTATTGGTGTGTAAAACAATTATGAGTAATATTATCAAGAGGTTTTGTTTGCTGTAAAACAAAAAAAGCTATCATATACTGTATCTTGTGCTCCAGTGAGTGGAAAGGTCCTCGGTTTCCTGAGACTTTAATACATCTGAAAATTAAATCGTCTAAATGAAATGTTTGTAGAGGAGCATTTTTCTTCTTCAGTGTGATGCCAGGGTGGTGATGAAACACACATCTGCTCCTCATTACTCTGCCCATGACTGTCCCCTCATGCGTCAGCCTCACTCTGGCACTGCCCTTGCTATCGTCTGGAAGCTTTATCCAATTTGTCAGTGTTGGCATACACATGGCTCACAATCCCGCCTTCACTTTTCCACCACACACGCCTTGTCCCCACTCTATCCTGCGGCTCTAAGGCGGCCCCGCCTGTGGCCACAGGCATAACGGTACCTGATGGTGGGGCCCACCTGCCACCACTGTGTCATGCTCGCCTCCCCGGTCTGCCTCTCCAACCCAGCAGGCACCAGCTGGCTGGGCAGTATGCACGCTGATATATGGATGATTGGAGACAGGATGATCATTCTTATTAACAATGATCAGACTTGACTAACACACCAAAACGTACACAGGCACAAAATGTGTCTGTGTTGACTTTTGATATGATTATTAGAAGAAAAAAAAGTATGTAACAATAAACTCTAAGAGGAAATTGGTGTTGTGCCTTTTTTCCATCTTAGACCTTAAGCAAGTGTCAGTGACAGTATTCAAACATTTAAACTATTGCAACTGTATTAACCATAACTTTTTATATTTTTTTATTGAGATTTTAAACTGCAGACCAACACAACGTAGAACATAATTGTGAAAGAAAACATGGTTGTTAAAAGCTTTCCACATAACAATCTTAAAAATTTAACATATGAGTCCAGCCCCTTTATTCAAATAAAACCAAGTGCCACCGACTGCCTTCAGAAGTTTGATAATTTGTAAATGAACTCCTCATGTGTGTTATTTAATCTCTGTATAAATACAGCTGTTCTGCGAAGGTGTCAGGTTCCTCATAGAACACCAGAGAAACAGCCTCATGAAGACCAAGAAATATACCAGCGACTGCGATGAAGTTTAAAACCAAGATTAGGTTATAAAACAATTTGCCACGATCTTCGAATTTCATATGGTGCTGTTTAAGCCATCATCTGAAAATGGTTAAATTATGGCACGGCTGCAAACCTACCAAGGAATAGATGTCCACCGAAATTGACAGGATGAGAAAGGAGAACGTTTATCAGAGAAATAGCAAAGGAACCCAAGAGATAACTCTGGAGGAGCTGCAGAGATGCACCACTTGGGTGAAAAAACAAGGGTTGACAGGACAACTATTAGTCATGTGCTCCAACCTGGCGTTTACTAAAGACTTGCAAGATGAAAGCTATCGTGGCAAGTGTGTCCCAATTCATGTGGCGCCAACACGATGAATACGGTGCTCTGTTCAAGATTTGACCAAAGTTACAATTTTTGGCTTCCACACCAACCTTTATTTTTGGAATAGATCTTCAAATCATCTTAAACGAACCATTGTGACCACAAACCATGTTAATGGCAGCATTTTTGCTGAGGGATTGCTTTCAGAATTAATGGGTAGATAGATGAAGCGAAATACAGGGTAAACATTGAAGAAAAGACATTAGAGGCTGCAAAAGACTTGAGAATAGAGTGAAGGTTCACCTTCTAGCTGGACAATAACCATAAACATACAGCCAGAGTCACAGCGGCATGGTAAAGATCAAAGTATGATTGTTTAAAAATGTATTGTTAGAAAGGTCCAAGACAAGTCCAGAGTTGAATTTGATTGAGAATCCATATCAACGATGGAAATTTGATTTTCAGAGCAGGTCATCTGTTAGGGGTTAGACAGAACGGACCCACACGCAACCACTCTGAAAAAAGGTTTGTTTTAATTAGGGCAGGAAAAGGATTAAACACAACGGGGAATGCGGTAACCCGGAATAGGGAGCGCTGGGACGGGGACGCGGAGCGGGAGGATTAACCCAGGTGACCAGGGAGCGACCAACAAAAGAGACCCAGAGGAGGAAGGCACCGACCGGCGAACACCCAGCCGCAGAGTTGAGGATGAGTCGCAGTGGCAGCGTCCGGGAGGGGAGGATCGGTCGCGGACTCAGCTGGCTGAAGATCAGCGAGGTGAGCAACTCAGGACTAATGCAGCCTTAGTGGAAATCCCTCCTACGAGATCACTCACCGCACCCCCGCCATAACATTAGTCACCTCAGGAAACCACCGTGAAACTACCTCGTTCCACCTAATCACCTCTCCAAACGCTCCCTTGGTCCTGGGACTCCCGTGGTTGATTAAACACAATCCTAATATCGACTGGAGTAGCGGCGTGGTCCGTAACTGGAGCACCGCTTGTCACGCGTCTTGTTTACTCTCCGCTCGCTCCCCGGGTATCTCAGTTCCCCCTGCACCGCCCCCTGTGGACCTTACCGGTGTACCGCAGGAGTATCATGACTTATCACAGGTCTTTAGCAAGGACCTGGCACTTTCTTTGCCGCCCCACCGTCCATATGACTGCGCGATCGATATCCTCCCGGGTGCGTCTTACCCCCCGGGAAGGTTGTATAATCTGTCTCGCCCCGAACGAGAATCGATGGAACAGTACATTCATGATTCCCTAGCCGCCGGTATAATCCGTCCCTCCTCTTCCCCTCTCGCTGCTGGGTTTTTCTTTGTGCCTAAAAAGGATAAATCCCTCCGCCCGTGCATAGATTATTGTGGTTTAAACGCCATTACGATAAAAAACAAATATCCACTCCCTCTCCTTGATTCTGTTTTTGACGCCCTTGCGAAATCCACTATTTTCACCAAATTAGACCTGCGGAACGCTTACCATCTTGTGCGTATCCGTCACGGTGATGAGTGGAAAACAGCATTCAATACACCGCTGGGCCATTATGAATACTTGGTCATGCCCTTTGGACTGACCAACGCGCCAGCGGTGTTCCAGTGTTTAGTTAATGATGTCCTTCGCGATTTTCTACACCGCTTTGTTTTTGTTTACCTGGATGACATCCTTATTTTTTCCGAGAATGCTGCCCAGCACCGTGAACATGTTCGTCTCGTCCTCCAACGTCATCTTGAAAATCGTCTGTATGTGAAAGCAGAGAAATGCAACTTTCACGCCACGACTCTGCCATTCCTCGGGTTTGTTATCGAGAAGGGCCATCTCCGAGCAGACCCGGAGAAGATCCGCGCAGTCGCGGAATGGCCCGCTCCCACCTCGGTTAAACAACTTCAGAGATTCCTTGGGTTCTCCAATTTCTATAGGCGGTTCATACGCAACTATAGCACGGTGGCGGCCCCTCTCACCCGTTTAACCTCCGCGTCAGTTCCGTTTGTTTGGTCTCCCGAAGCAGCCACCGCATTCGAGACCCTGAAGAAAATGTTTACCTCCGCACCCGTGCTCGTTACACCCGACCCCTCTCTCCAATTTATAGTCGAGGTTGACGCCTCGGACTGCGGGGTCGGAGCTACTCTATCCCAACGCTCCCCAGTAGATAACAAGACGCATCCCTGCGTGTATTTCTCTCGCCGCCTCTCCCCTGCTGAAAGAAATTATAGCATAGGAGACCGGGAGCTGCTGGCGGTTAAGCTGGCTTTGGAGGAGTGGAGGCACTGGCTGGAGGGCGCTGAGCAACCCTTTGTTATTTGGACCGACCATAAAAATCTATCCTACATCCAAACAGCCAAAAGACTTAATCCCCGCCAAGCTCGCTGGGCCCTGTTCTTTTCTAGATTTAATTTTTCCCTCACCTATCGTCCAGGTTCGAAGAATATAAAACCTGATGCCCTGTCCCGCATCCACTCCCCAGACCTCCCCTTGGACTCCACGGATCCCATCCTACCCCCCACTTGTCTCATCGCCTCGGTCGTCTGGGAGGTGGAATCCCTGGTGCGCCGTGCTCAGTCCACTGAACCGGATCCCGGCAACGGCCCCCCTAACCGCCTGTATGTCCCCTCCGGTGCCCGTTCCCGAGTCTTGCAGTGGGCTCATGCCAGCAAATTTGCCTGTCATCCTGGTATGGCACGAACGCTGTTCCTGCTGCGACAACGTTTTTGGTGGCCGTCAATGGAGAAGGAGTGTCGCAGCTTCGTGGCAGCCTGCCAGACCTGTGCAAGAGCAAAATCCTCCCACCAACCACCCGCTGATAGCCGCATACCAGGCCAGCGCGTCGCCGCGGAGCAATCCGGCGACGTAACACACCTTGGCCTCGTCGGTTTGAAACGTGACAGGCTGCCTCTTAAACACCAGCTCGCACTGGACTAGAAAACCTTCGACCGTCCCCATATCCCCAGCGAATTTATCTGGCATTGCTACGGGCGTTTCGGTGAAGGCTGTGGGAGGAACCACGGGTGGAGTTGCGGGGAGTTGGGGACTTGGAGCGGGCGCGCGGAGGCGGGACACCTCGACGGCCAGATCGCGCAGGGAATCAGTCATGGACTGGATGAGATCTGCCTGCTGTTGGAGGCGCACGCCCTGAGACGCGACAGCGCAGGCGATCTCATGCGCGGAGGGGGGAGTTGTGGGTGGGGGGTCAGAGTGTGCTGGATCCATAGTGACCGGATCGTTCTGTTAGGGGTTAGACAGAACGGACCCACACGCAACCACTCTGAAAAAAGGCTTGTTTTAATTAGGGCAGGAAAAGGATTAAACACAACGGGGAATGCGGTAACCCGGAATAGGGAGCGCTGGGACGGGGACGCGGAGCGGGAGGATTAACCCAGGTGACCAGGGAGCGACCGACAAAAGAGACCCAGAGGAGGAAGGCACCGACCGGCGAACACCCAGCCGCGGAGTTGAGGATGAGTCGCAGTGGCAGCGTCCGGGAGGGGAGGATCGGTCGCGGACTCAGCTGGCTGAAGATCAGCGAGGTGAGCAACTCAGGACTAATGCAGCAGACGATCCGGTGAGGAGTGTTGAGAAAGGCCGGGTTTTTATCTTGAGCTTGATGAAGATGAAGACCAGGTGTGCAGGTGGCAGAGGGTGGTGGTAGGAGGAGCGATGGTTCCAGAACGCAGAGAGACAGAGCCGTAGGGAGGGAAGAGACACGAGGGGGAACACAAGACCAAAACAAACAACAGAAAATATTAGAACGAACTGAAGGAATGCAGAACACTCACCCCTGCTGAGCTGCCACCGTAACAGTCATCCACTCTAATGAAGTTTAAGCTATTTCACTAAAGCAAATGGACAAAAATGTCTGCCTCTACTGCAGAGCGGGTTGACACATAGCAGATGCGAAGCTGTTGTTGCAGCAGATTATGGACCTTGGAAATATTTAAAACTGGGGGGCTGGATCAAAATGCAAGCTGTGCTTTCCAGTTTTTTATTTGTAAATCTTGAAATGCCTTTGTTGTTTTCTATTTAATTCACTGTTATGTATTTTCGCTTTTTTTTTTTTTGGACCAAGGAGCTAGGGAGTTCATTCTGTAACCGGCGGGTTGCTGGTTCAAATCTCTGCTCAAACTGTCTCAGTTGCCAGGTCCTTGGGCGGGACACTTCACCTGCTTTCCCTGCTGTCAGTGGTCAGAGGGCCCGGTGGCAGCCTTGCTTCTTTCAGTCTGCCCCAGGGCAGCTGTGGCTACAATGTAGCTCACCACCGTCAGCGTGTCAATGAATGAATGGATGACTGAATGTAGTGTAAAGTGCTTTGGGGTCCTCTGACTCGTTAAAGTGCTATACAAGTACAGGCCATTTACCATTCACTGTTTTTTTATGTGATGGTCTATCACTTAAAAAAACATTTAAGCTTGTTTTATAAAGGATAGAGTTGTAAAGAAAGTTAAAGGAAAATTATTACTTTTACCAGAATAAAAATATCCAAGCCCTAACCAGGGTTTCCTCCACTGTGTTGTAAGCCTGGCGGGCAGCCAGGCTTTATGTGCAACCCTCTTTATAGAAAAGCTGAACGTTGTTCAGAGTAACTTCAAATGTTGTACCCATAGGGCAAACCATTTAAAGGTCACAACTTCCTGACACAACCTTACTTCTAAAACAAAAATCTGATCTATATCTTAAAGAAAATTCTCACATTTTGAAGAAAGTGTGTTTCCACATTGGCATGTGAGCAATGTTTAGATTACCTTAATAATAAGCTTTTGTAAAAACATCATATATATAAGATATATTTGGTGGAATGTTGTAAGCACTCAGAAAGAGTGTATCAAATACAAAGCTGGAAGTAAATGGGATTGCTTACTATCCAGATAACTACCTCAGTCATGCATATTTGCACCCTCACTCCCACTTGTCCTTGTCTGTAAACATTAGACTTCATTGCTTTGGACCAGCAACACAGAATTCAGAGCCCTTTTTTCCCGAGCAATGTGGCTCATAGCAATACCTTACCAACACTTGAAAACAAATGCACATCTCCCTTGTAAGGTCCGTCTTAGCTGGTGGAGGCAGTTTGACACATGAGTAGAGGCTTTACAGAATCACTGATCCGGGATCCCACTCTATTTGTCAGCTTCTAATCGGCTGCAGTGGGATGTGCGCTAGAAGATATCTGACCCAAGACTGGCCCATATGTCTGAAAATGCTCATGGGAAGGACAATGACTGAGCAGGGAGGGCAAGTAATTCTCATCTGACCTACCTAGACCCAAACTAATCTCATCCTATTGTGTTGTATTTTCTCTTTGAAATGCACAGAGTTAAAAGCAGGCTGTGTAAGTAGGCTTTAAAATAATTCTGTAACAAAATCTTTGTTTACAGCCACATCCAAAGACGTTTATTTCTATAGCACAATGGTATGTGCAGCTTTTAGTTATTATCAAAATATTCCAAAACATGTTTAAAGTTGATGCTGAATTCCAGTTACTCTACATCAATTATTCCCACATGATACCATTCAGTAACATCAGGGACTCCTCACGTCCTCTTTATTAAGTTTTCAAATGGCTGCCATCAGAAAAATGGAATTGCAACATTAAAAGTAGAATCACCAGATTTTTGCATAGTCTTCTGTCTCACACTACAATGCACCAGTCAAACTATTGTCTATCTGTCTTGTGTTTAACCGGATTTAGAAGACATGATGCCATGGGAAAATAAGCACAGCCTTATGGCCTGAACATACCTCTCTGGTTCTGTGAGCATTAGCTGCTCGTACTTAGATTCATACCATTTTTGGCTTTATTGAACCTGAGAGTTCCACTCAGAGGTTGCGATAATGCAACGGTTTATACATTGTTTACTTAGAAAAGAAGAATAACAACAACCAAATATAAGGATGGGGAAAGAAGTGGAATAGATAGAAAAGAGGATTCAATGATACGTATAAATTGGCCTTTACTGTGCATTTGACACTCTGGCACACACAATTTGATCACCAAATAAACCAGGTTACCATGGAATTGTTGGACATGTTAAAGCAATGCCTTAGCTCTTACATATCATTCACTTGGTATCAGAGGAGCACAGTGCTAGACCATCAACCTCATTTGGAATATTGCATAAATAACCCAAAATTAAATGACTTAATGTCTAGCTATGCTGTCTGCACCATTTAAGCTGGATGCTTGAAACTGGAACTGAAACTGAAACTTGCGTTACTTGTAATTAACTGGCTGACAGTTTGGGAGCGCTTTTAAAGTAAATGGTAAATGGCTTGTACTTGTATAGAGCTTTAACTTGTCTGACAACCCCAAAACACTTTACACTACAGTCAGTCATTAACTCGTTAACACACACATTCACACCCTGACGGTGGTGAGCAATGTTAGTAGCCACAGCTGCCCCTAGGGCAGACTGACAGAGGTGAGGCTGCCATACATTGGCGCCACCGGGCCCTCTGACCCTCGCCAGCAGGCGATTTGGATGAAGTTTCTTGCCCAAGTGTCTTAACCGGCAAGTGCAGGAAGCACTCCGTAACTCCCGTGCCACTGTCGCCCGACAGATGGTGTGTAGATTGTTAAATATGAAGAAAAGTACAGAGCACCGTGAATTCTACACCCTTGATCCCAATATGCGTTCACTATTTAGAACAAGAAGGGCATCAAAAGCAACACAAATACATCTGAGATGTGATAGGCCCTCACTTCAGGCCAGACAGGGCAAGATTGGAAACTGTGAGACAGCCCCTTTGAAATGCTGAACTCCTGTTAAGATTAAGCATTTTATATCAGTGTACTTTTTTGTTTTTTATGTAATATCTGTATTTGTGTTAAAACTACCTGAAACAGTTCAAAATCCAACAAAAACACTATCTAATGTTGTTTTCTGTTGGCATACGATGAAATGACAATCCACTGATTTGATTAGACTACCCCATGTCTACACAGACATGCAGCATTGCAATACACATAGACACTGATAAAAAACAAAACACAAGACAGTAATTATTGCCTGTAAAACTCATCTTGCACCTTTGATCTGACCATTGCTGCTGAAATCCAACAGTATAATAAATACCTGCAGATCAAATTTTATGCCAAAAGCATTTCCCCAACACCCATCCGCCCACCTGGCTGTCACATTGCATCATTCAAAAGCCATTGTGGGGGCTTTATTTTTAAAAGGGCTCACAGTTTCCTCATTTCCTGTTGCTATATTGTGAGCTGTATTCCAAGACTACAGCATAGACCTTTCGGTGGAGAGTGAGGTCTCTTACATTTTAATTGCCTTACAGCCTAAAATACATCCAACTCCTTGTAGTGTCCATTTAATTTCCATTGAGATCCCGGGATTTGTGGCGACAACTGAGTATTATATGATTCCCACAAATTTTTTATGGAAGAACACATCTATGTAAACATGTTTAATCTGGGCCCTGTGGTGTACACATAAACCAAATACTGTTCAGAAACAACAACAAAAAACTGCACTGGAAACACAATGACTCCTACGACCTACTCTCACCCACAAATGCAAATTTCTGTCAAATTAATCAATAGGTTTTCAGCCATTTTAGAATTCTTAGTACAACATCTACTAGATGTAAGGATACTCTTGCAATCATGAGAAAAAGTCACCTTTCTTTTACACTTTCCCTCTCCTTACCCTCTGCCTCCATGGTTTTGTAAAACATAGCTCAGCGTTTGCACTTCGTGGCATTTGAATACAGGCAATGTCACCTACAACCGAGGACACATGCTCCAGCCATCTGCCAGTGTGTGCTTGTGTTAGCATTACTTTACAGGAAAAGTGGACTAAAGGACGTAGGGCAGCATAAATTCACATTACCTGAGAACCACTTAAACTCATGACGCGAGTCGGCCAACTCAAAACCTCAAGTTTACAGTTGAAACCAGATACTTAAGTACGGAGGGTGATAATTAAACAGACTAAATGTTAAATGTTTTAGGTCAGTCACAATTACCAAAATATTTTTCTATTTGCTGAATGCCAAAGTATTGGGATAGATCTTTTTTTTTTTTTAGAATATTTGACTTTTGTGGAATTCCAAAACTCATATAGATTCCCTTAATAATTACCTTTAACTTGTTGAACTTGGATCAAATGATCACTTTCTCACACACACACACACACACACCTTTTCAGTTCTGCCCATATATTTTCTATTGACGTGAGATCAGGGTTTTGTGTTGACCACTTCATTGCCCCCATGCTTTTAACTTCCCGGATTTTGCCTTGAGATGTTGCTTTAATATTTCAACACAACTGTCTTTTCTCCTAATACTGTCTATAGTGTGAAGTGCCCCAGTCCTTCTGATTAAAAAAATACCACTATAATATGATGCTGCTACTGCCGCACTTCACACACACACACACACACTCACACATTACTTGAAGACAGTAATCTCAGTGTACGTAATCGTCCGACATAAGCAAATGGTCTCCAATTATTCTGGCCTTTACCAAATACAAATAATTTGGGTAATCCTAACTGATGACTACATAACAAACGACCTTTGAACATACTGTTGTTGACTGGCATCATGAGTTACTGACACTAATTACAACCTCCAGCAGCATGTTGGGGGACTTAGCTACAGTAATCCTTCTAACATGTGTCATTCCCCTTGAAATGCAACTTCAATTGGGAGGCGGATCATTATGTTGGTAGGATTCATTCCAAATGTCACAGCACTTGATTCTAGAAGATGACCAACATTACTTTTGCCAAAAGCGATTGCGGCAAACCCAGTTTTGTCACACTTTTGAGTATTGCTTTGATGAGTAACCATCTGTTGGGTGGCTCTGTAAAATAAATGACTATAAAATGTGCCATAAACATAAAACCTGAGGAGGACTATAATTTTTTTCCTCACACAAGTCATTAAGTTTCTCATCTCCATACAGCAGATAGATAGGGAGTCATTTTCAGTGACAAAAAAACATTAATGGGATTTGATGCCACTTTCACGGTTTTGGGGTAATTCACCACAGGCTGTTACGACTGTTATAGTTTCCACTTTCTTGTTTCTTTGTTTTTCAGTCACATAGTGGGTTTTCTCCTCCTAATGCCTTTACAAAGGAAAGCGGAAAAGAATAAGCTGGAAAAAAAAGAAGCACCAAAGGACACAAAGATATTGCCAAACTAAGCATACACCCTGGGCAGAGGAGAGAAGTGACAAGGGTAGATAACATTTGTCAAGAAAAAAAAAAAACTCTAAGCTGTGCTAGGAAAATCTACTACAATTGAATGAACCTACTCTCTGTAGACTCTGACAGGATTCCAACTTGACCATAAAGGAAAACGCTTCTGCCTAAGGGCTTGATGCAGTCGAGCCAGTCATCAAGACTTCAGTGTTTGAGCATCCAACTGTAAAGTGTGAGAAAGCCCAAGTGCTGCATAACTTGGTTAAGTAGATTTTTTCGTGTTTTCATTACATTGTTCCAAATAAGTGCAGTTTTTTATTTCATCGACCCTTGTTTTCCTAACCTATTGATCCGTGCATAATAGTAAACTGTCCATGTAAACCCTCCGAGTATAGCGTTTGCTCTTATTTTCCTCCTCAGTAGCATGGACGAGTATCATTGCTGCCACTCAAGATGTGTGTTTCAATTATTAGGAAAAATGAGTGAGAGAGAGAGAGAGAGAGAGAGAGAGAGAGAGAAACTTGAAATTACCTTTGGTATTTTTATTTATTTTATTTATTAGATTTTAGCAAGATTAACATGATTTGCAAGGTTACCAGTGTATTCCATGTAGCGTTTTTGAACTCTTGCACAAGTTGTACGACTCCCGTATAGATTGTCTACATTTCCTAAAACACTATGTAACATGACAGAAGTTGAAAATAAACATAAAAACACAACTAAGCAACTTTGCTTAGTGTTCCTTTCATTTGATGACGACTGAACGCCTGTTAATCATGGAGGAACAGTTGACATGCAGAAAACAAAATGTTCTTTCTGGACTCTTTTTCAGTAGATTTTCCACTATCTAAAGACCTTACTGAGTCTTCCTTCAGGAACAACTTCCGCAGTGAAGAGTGTAGATGTCGGCGTGACCTGTTAGAGCTTTGATATGGTGTGATCACCAATCAGAGTTTTGGTTTCCTATCAGTAAGTCACCATGCAGGGGTCGTTCAAGGGTCATCCAATTCTTAACAATGTTGCTGAAACAAATGAATATCTAAAAAAAAAAAAAAAAGGGAATCATGTTTTGTTAACAGTTACACTTTGGATTCGCTATAAAAGGTTTCCATCATTTGCTAGTCTTTGAATAAAAACAAAAGGAGTTTTGCAGCCACTTGGGAAATTAAACCCTTAAAATGTCCAAGCATCAAGCTGTGGAACTAGTTAGCATGTTTACAACTGCAATATATTCAGAATTGCATGTCATAGAACAAATTTAGATCATAAGTAAGTTTTTCTTTTGCTTGCTGCTTGTTTGTTTTTTGATCCACCTGGAAAGAACTAAATCATCCAAAATGACTTTCTTTATTTTGGTAATAATGTTGACCCTGACGCGCACTTTTCTGAGAAAATCTGCACTCATACATAAATCTGTCATTTAATGTCATTTCACGAGAAAGCCACATTACTTAAGCAGTTATCCTATACACCAGGGGAACCGGCAAAAAATCCTGATAATTCATGGATTGTTGTTTCACAGCAAGAATACTTAAAAAAGATGGAAAACGTATCCACCACAAAATGACTTAGTTTTCACAAGAGCAGGCTGCAATTCTGTGTTTCTCTCCCGCTGGGAAAGGCCAATGGCTTTCGTCACACACTCAGAGGAGAACAACTTTAGTCTTGTTCTTATTGACGGGAGGCCTTCATAAAACTGCTTTTTTTTAGATAGATGCTGCAGGTGGGACCAGGCTGGAACAGGAGATGACACATCCATTAACTTTAACGTTTCAGAGTGTTTTCACTCCATCAGCTTGCCTGAAAAATAGTGATGGCAGGTTTAGTAGAAATCTTGTTTATGTAAACACTAACTCTAAATACATAGTTTGGGGTTGGTTGATAGCTAAATTTGCAAAATGACCTACCAAAGTTGTTTATGCACAACGCAAAGTTTTGCAAATAGCAAACAAAGGACAACAGTAAAAAACGTCTCACAGTGACTGTGAAGCACAGAGGCAAACCATATTAATATTGATTAGTTTAATATTTGGACATGTTTTGCAGTCACACAACCTAAATAAATTGAAGTCATTAAGCCAGCACTGAATCCCGATCAACCTCCTCTGTGTACAAAAGCATTCTAATGCTGTCTACGAAAAAAATATATATAATGTGACTCTTATCTGTGTGAAAACTAAAGAATGGTCTAAATGAATACGTGAAATGAAATAACTGTCCCATGCAAAGCAGCAAGTACAGCAAAACCATTAAGAAGGGGGAAAAAATTAGGTGCTGCATGAACCAAAGTACAAACCTCAACTTGACTGAAATGTTGTGGGTGGGTCTCAACAGAGCTGTGCATAAATACATGCTCCACCAAACTTAGCATATCAACAAAGACTGGCCCATATTACCTCCCAAGAAATGTGTATGACTGACAGGGTCATTCAAAAGACAACTGTTCAAACTAAAATATCTCTGCAATGTACTGAATCCAGTTAAGATCTAATTAGTTTTCAAGTGCTTCTTTTGTATTTTGGTTAGATCTAAAGGTCATCTTATTTTGGAATCAGAAAAAATAATAAATACTGATAGTATGAAACAAGAATAAATCATAATCTGCCTTTCATTTGTTTTTCAAGCAGCTAATAAAAAAAACAGCTCAAAGATGCTATATCACCATATTTCTTGTAAAAAATGGAAGTGAAAACCATAAATGCATTATGACACGTGATTTGGATTCACAGTGTCTGGTGTACTCAAGATGTACATAGGATAAAGACTGTTTTCTTGATAAGAAAGGCTGATAATACCATGTTACATGGATATGTTGCCACTTCCTAGCAACAGAAAGGTCTGGAGGGAACCATTTCTCTAGAAATAAAATTAATTCATTTCAACTTAGAATATTGGATCTAAGGATGGTTTTCTGATAGCTCAAGCACAAAATGAACAGCAGACCACCACAGGAATTACAGCTGCTTGTGAACAAAAATGTTTATCAGGTAAGAAAAGGTTGTTTTTTTTAGTACAGAGGTTATTACTTTTATTCATGCGCTCATGTCAGTCTGAAACATCTGCTGATGTTTACAGATGCCGTTAAGGCACTAACCCATCTCTCCTAATGGTACTCCTGTGTGTTCAACCATCACAAGTAGTTTTCAGTTACAACTGTGTTTTTCCTCCTCCATGTCATAGCCAGATGAATCAGAGAGCGTTTGACTCAACTGCAGCTCAATTGTTCATTAGTATTTTAGTGTCCCTCCCATTCGCTATATGTGTTACATTAGCTTGAAGTGATTGTTTCGCACCCTGAACTGCAGTCAAAGATGAACATAAAGGGTTTGAATGGCTTGATCATGGTGTCCTCAGAGAAATATTACTGTCGTAAGGGTAAACCCTCACACGTAAAACAAAGGTCGATTATGTGGAGACATGTGAGACCGTAGCAAACACTCAGTGGCGCGTCAATGCATAGTGTAGGCAATTCTGGTACCATGTTTTTATTGGGAGGAGTGTGCTGAAGCGTGGCTACGCACACCAGAGCAACAAAGATGGTCAGAAACAGAGCGTACTTCAAGAATTTCATGTTTCAAATTACAGCTTTCGTCACAAACTGACATTTGCCGCTGCAGTGAATTACTCACTGGGCGGGCACTTTTTAAATCCTCTCAAGGGGGCTCCGGTTTGTTAGGTGTCCAAGCTACTGCTCTCAAAACATTTCTCCTGACTTCCTCCGTCATAATAGATGAAATACAAAATACAAACGAGACTTTGACATCACTACCTTTTTCTTGGATGGACACTGTGTTATCCATTGATACCAACATTTCTACGTCTTGACAAAGGAGAATACAACTATTGTGAGCTACAAGCCTTTTACCCGGTTTATATAGAAAAATTGTAAAAGGTTATGATGCATGTATTTTAAATTGACATGAGGGTTATATTTTGGTAAATACTTTGTAGTGGTAAAAAAAACACTGTATATTTTACCATGTCTCGAGTGAGTTCTCACATTTTAACATGAAAATTCTCTCCAGACCACCAAAAACAGATTCATGAGTAAGTCCTTTTTCTGCACTGAGATGAATGTAACATGCAAATGCAAACCTCACAGGCACTAGGAATGCAATTAAGGTCAGCTGGCTTGCTAGAAGGGTTAGTGCTGCATGTAGGGAAGGGGACAGAGAACGCCCCCAACGTACCTTCTCTTGGGATTTTCACTTTTACCGGTTGTGCAATGAACCATCGACCCTAACCACAGACCTCCCTTTTCAACACAGCCACTTGTGATAAATTACCTTATCCCCCTATCCCCAGTTGTTTATGCTATACATCCAAAGCCTGTAAGGAACTGCAAGAAGGGAATGGGGGTTGAGAACAGATTGCAAGAAGTGGGTGTGAAACAGGAAAAAAATAAAAGGGTTATTGACTGGGCCACAAGAAGATATACAAGACACAGAGGTCAGACAAAGGCAGGAGCCAGCAAAAATGGCTGAGATATAGACTCTTTGCGTTAGAAATGTGAACATTCAGAAAAATTCTCAAAGATGCCTGCGATTTCACCGCATAATATTCTCATCTCAGGCATTATTTCAGTAAAACCAGCAAGCAGAAACAATGGATGGGGACATCAGTGATCAAAACCCTCCCAGAGGAATGCTCATCATCCCTTTCATTGGCACACACACACACACACACACACACAAACACACACACACACACACACACACACACTGCTATGGAAACAGCAGGACTGTGAAACGTGCATCAGTGTCGAAGGGATAATACACGGCACACCATACACACAGGAAGAGACAAAGGCACTGAAAACAGCTCTGACACAACTCAAAACTGCCCACCAATCCGCCGTTTAAGACAGCAAGTGATCCCATTCCTCCTGATTTAAAAAAGAAAGAGCAAACCAAGGGTCATCAGAGATCTAAGGGACTTCCTGTCAGTAAGAAGGGAAAGTTAACCAACTGTTTTTGCATGTAGGGAAGGAAATACCGCAGGTCTGCTGGGGAGCGTGATCTCGGAAGTGTCAGAGGGAGAGGTTGTTTCACAGCAGCGGGCTGCCAAGGCGGACGGACCATATCCGATCCCTCAGCTCAACTGTACCAGCTGACTGCCATGGAAACAGCAGGAGTTTCTGCGTACGTGTGTGTGTGCGGTAGAAGTTTAAAAGGGAGCTGTAAAACCCATTTACCCACATGCTGCCGAGGCGAAAACATGATTGTGCATCAATAAAGAAACTTACGTTAACATCTGTTAAACGTATAGATGTCATAGTAAGTGGATTTAAAAAAAAAGGGACAAAGCAGCTGCAGCGTGCACACATATTAAGAGGGCAGACTGGGCAGCCATTCAAACGGCTCGGTAACAGTAACCCACAGCAACCCGAAATCCAGCCCTCTCTCCTTCTCTTCTTGAAAGACACTGATCCTCTGTCCAGCTAGGGGAGAAGTAGCACACGGAGTGAAAAGACGCTGTAACTTTACCCACTCTGCCTCTACACAAGTGCACCCTCCACCCCTTCCACCTCAAAAGTTCAAGAGGTTAATTATCCAACATGAGAGTGGATTTTTTTGGGAGAGCAGAGAGTGGACACAAGTCAACAGAAACCGCTCTCCCGTTCTCGCTCAGTTCCTCCAACCCTCCGGGTCTGAAACAAGCACTTTCCTCATGAGGGGAGACACTTTTGCAGGCTGTATCTGGAGGGCACTCAGTCGCTTCAACATTCTTGCCGCCTCTCAGCACACAACCCGGGCGGGCTGCACACTCGGAGCGGCTCGCTTACCGTTGTGGTTGTGCTGCACTGTCTCCGGCATGCTGGCTGAGGAGTCCGTCGCTCCCAGCTCGGCCAGTCTGCGGCTGGTGGCGCTCAGCTCTGACCGCAGGTTGGTCACCTCCTGGCTGGCCGACTGAATGGCCCCATCGATGCGCTGTGCCAGCTGCTTGTTGTCATCCATCATTTTCAGGATTTTTGCCTGGAGGACAGAGGGGAATCCAAACACGGTGTCATGCTGACAAGTTGACCATTTCCTGACAAGGAATACAATCCTTCTCTTTCAGTACTCTCACTCTGTTGTTTATGGAAATGCAAACTTAAATCCTCAGAGCTGTGTGTCCTTTCCAGTTAAAGAGACGCATCTGGCTCAGGGAAAAAATGTGTTTGCAGAGGGGAGTATACGTTTCAGCAGAGACGGTGTGTGTGTCAGTGTGAAAGCATGCCTGTGTGTGCGTTTCTGAGAGCTCCGTAACAGCATGTGTGCCTGTGTGTGTGTGTGTGTGTGTGTGTGTCAGGGAGCCAGCACTGCCCCGGTGAAATGTGCACCCTGCAGCTGACTGTTGAAAGGACACAGAGCGTTGAGAGATGACAAGAACGTTTTTAAATGGACTGTACCATTCGCAGTGAAACTTAGGGGGGGGTTGTAGGCTACTCCAAACCTACACATGGAAGTCAAGGCTCCTCAGCACAGCTGGTTTTAGGAGATAATGCTCCAGGTTTGTGTTTTCCACTAAAACGATTCATAGTAAAGTCCTATAGACCAGTCTATAATAGAACACTGTAGCTGTTCCTCTGTCTACGTATACTGCATGGACCTCCTGTGGTGGCCTCATAAACAAAGGGAAGGAAATCATTAGTTTTCACAAAGGAGCAGTTGGGATGAAAAAAACAAGAGCTTTACAATTTAAGTTTTTTGCACAGCGACAAATTGATGCAGCAAAATATATTTTAATGTTCTGCTGAAACTCTAAGGAAAATTGTAATCTGACAGATCTGAATCATAAATTTCACAAAGGAAGGCTGTAGTACACACACATACTTACACATATCTATCTATGTATCTATACACACACACACACACACACACACACACACATATATATATATAGATAGATGGATAGATAGATAGATAGATAGATAGATAGATAGATAGATAGATAGATAGATAGATAGATAGATAGATAGATAGATAGATAGATAGATAGATAGATAGATAGATAGATAGATAGATAGATAGATAGATAGATAGATAGATAGATAGATAGATAGATAGATAGATAGATAGATAGATAGATAGATAGATAGATAGATAGATGGATAGATCATCTTAGAATCAGACATGCATAAAACCTACAAAGCATAGACTAATAACACCTGGACTAAGATGTACTGCTCTGAATACATATTTTTTTAAAACAGGGTGTGTGTTTTGTGAAATATTTTGCTGTATTTTTGAAAGCAAAACCTCCACAGAAATGGGGATCATTAGATTTTAACAAGATGTAGATAAAATCATATCTTGTCTCATTGCCATAGACCTAATAATGTGTCATGAGCTGAATGCATCGTTACACTTTTAATAATATGTGATATTTGAAATTCATAAAACAAGCAATCAAATGTTGTCATTATCTTCATTGATAATGCAATATCACAATATCAGTATCACTAAAACTGCTTGGACAGCGAGACACATTTGTTAATTTAGTATATCGGTACCTTCATCCCAGATCCATTTTTGTGACATTTTTACTTAAAGCAGCAGGAAATGTTTAATGAATTCCTTAAAATGTTTGTTGAGTTGTTTGAAAGTCAGGTTCTGTGAAATTATTATCAGCATTAGCTCCTTTGCCTGTCATTGGCTCATTAAAAATTTTTACACATTTTCAGACTCATGGAAGAACACTCTGTTAGCAGATATTAACAGTCTCTGTGGAGATTCCTTGGCTGAGTCTGCTGCCGCCGGCTGGATTGATCCACCAGATCCACGGCAGCTTGTCTGTCAATAATAATGGAGTAAACTTTTGAGTTTTGCATCAGACTGTCAGTTTGTGCAACAGCATCCAGCACGGTATGTTTCTGTGTTTCCCAGGTCTGTGAACTGTTTTAAAACTATCCCTGTGGATGCATGATCATCTGATCCACCAAATCAGCTGATGAAGCAGACTGACAACTGGCCGAGTCAACCAAGGTAACTCCACAAAGAAACATGCATGATGTTTCGCTGAAGAAAAAACAACATTTAATGTGGTAATGGCCAATAATGAAATTGTAGACTGTTCATATCCAGTAACCCAGGCTTATCTCCCATTGATTAGAACATTTTCAATGTGCATTGTTTAAATCTAAGAGATAACCTACAACTGATTACATACGTCTCACTGTACATCTTCACCACTGATGATCTCTTTATGATTTTAACAAGCTCATGACATCATTCTACGACAGGTAAGGGAAGTATTACCAACAGAACTATTAGCTGTTGTGCTAATTCTGGCATATTTACATTGATGCTTTATGCTGACATGTTGATGAATGTGCATTGTCGTAATTCAAATAAATAAATAAAATAAAATAAAGCATTAACATTTAAAAAGAATTAACTATTAACTGACTAATTTACTATAGGCTGTCCACATTCAAGAACACTGATACTAGCCTGAAAGAGACATAAATTATTATTTTTTTCTCCCATCTGCAGGACGAGGGTCCTATCTCTTCAAATTGAAGCCAGCAGTGGGAAAGGTGCTGTTTTTAAAAGAATTGGGAGGTCAATGACATTACTTTCTAATTATTTTAAATATATACATTTGTCAATTTGTGTTGTGTACCATTCATTAGTTTCTGGTCTGTTTAACTCCTGCACTGCCATTCATCTGATTGCTATCTCAGCTGCTTCCAGTCTGCTCAATAGTCTCATCTCTCTGTTTCTACTCATGTTCTGCCCACAATATGCATTCATCTTTATTACTTTTGTCACTGCTGGTTCATGTTCTTTACAATGCTCACACCTGCTCTAATCTGCCCAGTGCAATTCTTCCCTCCATTGTTTCCCTTCATCTTCCTGGCTTGTTTTGGGAGTTATTAAACTTCACGATCTTCAGTTCAACTTTTGAAGTTTTTTGACCTTGGATTTAGTTTTTGTGAGAGGCCTCTTGGTAAATTGAATTAATAAATAGAGTTGGTAAACAATTTTTGTTTTATTATTATTTTGGTCCTCCACAACCACCTCCCCTATTTTGACAAGCAGGGCCACTTCTGTCAAACTTGCTAGATTTATGAAACAAATGAAAATTTTCCACCATCCATGTATTTGAATTTGTTGTGGATTTTTGCTGCAACACTTTTAGTATATCAAAGGTAAACTTGTATTTCCTTGATAAATACAATAAATAAGTCATTGTATACAGCACATGTATAAACATCTGGCTTCAACTTCACTTATTTATACGTTTAAAGAAACACACCATTATGTTTACATTTAACCTAATTATATATCAGAATGTGCGTTTAAATTTGCCACCATGAATGAAGGAGATAAATGCTTTGTCCGTCTTCAGTATATTTTTTCACTCAAGCATCCAAACGTTATTTGCGGTTATAGACGCACAGCCAGCTTCTTAGCTCTAGTCAAAACTGATAAAAATAGCAGAGCCAAATTGTTTCTTAATATGTATTCCAACGGATCCATCTGAAGGCCCCATGACAACCCAAGTCAGTAAAGCATTAATCTGACATTAGGCTGCCAAAACATGCACACTCACTCAGCAGTGCAGCTGAGTAACCCATCCTGCCATGTGGAGAGTGCAGGTTAGCCACCATGCTGTTTAAGCTGGGGGAGCGGGTTACTGCTGCGTGCACCCGGAAATTATTACAGTAGCCGGAGGCGCTGTGTGAATGTGACTATGCGCCTGAAGGTCAGGTACCGAGATCCACACAGTTGACTTGCCTCATATGAAAGTTAACGGACCACCAACCGCAGTAAGAAAAGAAATGAGATGGGAACAACACAAATGCTCTTGTAACACTTCATCTATCTGCCCAGACCATACCCCACCCATCGTGCTCTGCGAGCGAACATCATGTTGTTATTTATAGATGACCCCGGTGTTGTGTATGAGACTTTGGTCACAGGGGAGGAGAGACACACACATATAGATAAAAGGGGGATGGGAGGGGGTTGGGGGGCAACATACTTTACATTAGCTACGTTTACATGGACAAAACTAATGGGAATAACAGGCCGATCAGAATTAAAAAGTGTCAAACATGCCAGTCGGAATATGATGATTGGATTAAGCTCAACTGGAAAGAAATTGTAATCCGAATGAGACGGGGGTTTATGCCGGTTGATAATCTGATCAACGTCCAAATAAACGCTTGTCAGGCTCAAGTTATTACGAAGCTGGAAAACTGACCCAAGTGTGCATGTGCACCCGTCGTAAATGTGCCGTATTTCTGCGTTGGTCAGTGGCGGAAATTCGTCGGGAAGCAAAAGTGTTGGGGCTCCCGATACAACCTTTCTGTTTGAAAAAATATAAGAGCTCAAAATTGTTGCTTATTCATTGATTAATTGATTGTGTGCCCATATAAACGGTACAATCCGATTATTTAATCCAAATACATTTTAATCTGATCGTGAAATTTTGTGCATATAAACATAGCAATTGATGGGCTCGTAATCCTGTGACTGTGTTATATTCATTAATAAAACTTTATAGACATAAACTGGACCCGTTTATGTAACTGTATCTTTGGTGCCTTGCAAAATGAATCATACTCCTTGAACGTTTTTCACATTTTGTGACGTTACAACAGTAAAATGTCACTGCATTTATTGTCATTTTCTTTTCTTACTGGCGAAATCCGAGTGGTCCATTACTGTAAAGCAGAAGGAACAGTTGGAGGAACAGGTTCAGTTTTTCTGAAAATAAATATTTTGATTTGTGGTCTACATAGAGTCAGTACCGGCCTGGAAAAGAGAAATGTGTCCTGGGTGTTGCTTTAGCCCTTGTCCCCATCTCCCCATCTCCCCATCCCCCAACCCCTGCTGACACTACCTGTACATGCAAGATTGTCTTGGATATTTTAAGGAGTAATCCACCGGGATAAATATCAGGATCACACATCTAATAATAAAATAAGTCAGAACCTGTCTGAACTCTTGTCTGTTTGAGTGTTGCTACAGGATCCCAGGGCAAACCGCTGCTTCAGGCTGTTTTCAGCGATATTTACACCTTTACATGAGATCTTTTCTCATTGCGGAGGCGAGGGGAACGTGATAATTAAAAAAAAACATTTCAACTGCAGTGAAATTATTTTTATAAGTTTGATTTTGCGGGACTTACAGGCTGCAGGCACTACCTTGGAGAAAGCAAACTCATTTCTCCTCGCCCTGCAGCTAATCACTGAAAAGAGGTGTGTTCACTCAAACCTCTTCTCGAGTCAATGCAGTTTGACCTTACTGCTCAGCAGAGCCACAAGAACCTGGGCTGGCGTAAAAAGAACAAAAAAAAGAGAGAGTGGACATATCTATCAGTTTTTCCCCCAGTACTGCCCTGCATTTAGCTCCATCCATCAGCGCATCATGTCTGATCAACTGGCCAGTCGTGTCTAGTGAAAATCCATTGCCTGATGGTGTCACCACCTTGTTTTACTGTAGGTATGTGGATGTGTTTAGAGTGATGTGCATTGTTGTTTTCGCTCCACACAGCCTTTCAGCAATCAGAAAGTTCACTTCTGGACTTATTTGTCCAGAGCTTCTTCCACATCTTTGCTGTGTCCAAAGCATGGCTTTTGGAAAAAAAAAAAGAAAAAAAAAGCTTGTTATATCTCTCTTTTAACCAGAAGTGGGTAAAGTCACCAAAAATTGTACTCAAGTAAGAGTAGCATTAATTAAATATATTTTTCTAAAATTAGCAATACAATCTTTAGCTTTAAATTTTCTCTGTCCTTTTTCTCTTCATAGTAGGTACACCTGATAAGATAAGATAAGATAAGATAAGATAAGATAAGATAAGATAAGATAAGATAGGCTTTATTGATCTTACAATGGAGAAATTCACTTGCCACATCGGTTCATACAAGAAGGGGCAGAGTAGGAAAGGTGCATTCAGTTATATACAGTGAATCTTCATATATACAATGGATCAAAAAGGATACAAAAAAATACAAAAGAAATAGGGATGGACATATGCTGTCTTATTCATATACATAGTGATCTATATTTATATAAACATATATACATACTTATATATATATATATTAGGGCTGGGCAACGATTAAAATATTTAATCGCGATTAATCGCCCTGATTAATCGCGATTAATCGCGATTAATCGCATTGTATTTACAAACTCCAAGAATGAATTCAAAAGTAGTGTAAAGAGCACTTTTATTTTAATGTTCTGCTGCCATATGAACAAAAGTGTTGTAACATTTGTAGCACTTATTTTATACTGGATATTTTCAACCCATCTATTGAATTTAGTGCACTAGTTGATCTTTTCTTCATAAGAGAACAGCAAGCACTGCAGCCAAAATATGGCCTTTTTTGACCTGCTGTATATTAGCCAGTCCCTAAGCTTGATGTATCATGAAACTGTTGACCTTTTGGGTTTTGTGGTTTTTATTTTATTATTACAATTAAATAATAATAATAATAATAATAATAATAATGTTATGTTCAGTGTTTTTTCGCTAATCCACCTCTTATATATTTCAATCCTTATGTAATTTTATCTGTGTTGTGTGCACCTGCCTGTTGCTTTAATCCTATAAATTTCCCCGTCGTGGGATAAAAAAAAGGATTAGCTAATGTTATCTTATCTTAAATAACACTTTTTAATATATGTACTGGGTTCTTTCAAGGTCTTAATTACATGTTATGTGTGGGCTCCAGTAACATCCATCCATCCATCCACTGATCTACCTGGATGTTCCCTGGAGGACTGAAACGCCTCAGTCAGAGATGTCTGTCGGGGCATTGAGAGAAGTTTCGTCTCCTCTCTCCGTTTCTGGGGCTCGACGTTTTCATGTTTTTTCACGTGCTTAGATAAATTTGTTGTGTTTCCACTGAAATGAACCGGCTTTTTACAAAACATACAGCTTGATTTCATTTACGGTATTAAAATAAAGCCGAACGGTGCTACTTCCCGTGCTCATGTTTTTTCGCTGCTGCGGTCTCTCTCAGCTGTTTCTTTGTTAAGTTTGTGTGAGAGCTGAGTGCGCGGGCCAGGCTGAGCCTGCGTGCTGATTGGCTGGCGCCGCTGAGCCATGTACGAGAGGGGAGGGGGAGCGGGAGAGTGCTGCCGTGTGCCTGCTGACTGACACTGACTGAAGCATGTGAGCAACATGCGTTAATGCGCGATAAAATAAATATCGCCGTTAATAGTCTAATGAATTAACGCGAAATTAACGCGTTAACTTGCCCAGCCCTAATATATATACATACTTCTGGATCAATGTGTTCTTCTGTACATTTTGTCTTTGCTCTGTCCTCCCCAATCAGTCGAGGCAGATGGCCATTCACACTGAGCCTGGTTCTGGTTCTGCTGGAGGTTTTCCTTCCTGTTAAAGGGGAGTTTTCCTCTCCACTGTCGCTTCATGCATGCTCAGTATGAGGAATTGCTGCAAAGTCATCGACAAAGCAGACTGTCCCTGTGGCTCTACGCTCTTTCATGAGGAATAAATGCTGCTTGTCAAGACTCAATGTAATCTGATGGATTTTCTATATAGGAAACCCTTTGACCAATCTGTCGGTATGATTTGATCGAATTTGACTTTGTCTAGTGCCTTGAGATGACATGTGTTGTGAATTGGGTATATAAATAAAATTGAATTGAATGTGTTCATCCAAAAATGTACTAAAGTAAAAGTTAAAAAAAATTAAAATAGCTACTTAACTACTGAGGAACTCATCATAAGATCTCAATTATTTTTTTAATATAATGGAATTTGACAGACAAAAATATTTAAACACATGAATATTGTGGTATTTTAAAGAATAAAACAAACGTCATTGCAAAATAAATGCATACAGAAGAAACACAAGTAAAGCTTTAGACACAAATACTTACAATAGGTTTTACAAAAAGTTGGTTTTACAGACAGACAGATAGATGTAAAGTTCTAGTGACAATATCTGATATCTACTGTACATTTGTTTGACCTCCAAATGTCACAACAGGCTGTCCCAATATAAAATAACATAAAAACAAGGACGGTGTACAAATAACTATACAGGGAGTGTGTGTGTGTGTGTGTGTGTGTGTGTGTGTGTGTGTGTGTGTGTGTGTGTGTGTGTGTGTGTGTGTGTGTGTGTGTGTGTGTGTCTAACATGCTTGTTCTTCATTCAGTGAAGTAAGTAGACAGAACTTGGACTCAACTAGAAGTAGCTTTGCTATGTAATAAAATCACTCCAGTATAAGTCACAATTATGTTGCTGGAAAACTACTCCCAGAAGTATTTATGTAAGTTACTCAACTAAATATAACTCTCCCACATGAGCTGTGGATCTCTACAGCTCCTCCAGACTAAATGTAAGCCTTTGGGCTGCTTATATGATTTATGCCAATTCTTTCCCAGCCTGTGAGTTTAGGTGGGCAGCCATGTGTTGGTAGACTTAAAGTTGTGCCACTTTTTATTTATTTTATTTTTTTAGGTTTAAGTGTTTAACATTGCTCTGTGAAAAGTTCAAAGGTTTCAATATTGTACACAAAATCCCCCTTTATCTATTTGGCCTGTATCTTGGTCTTCATAATACTTTGTTTCTCTGAAAAACTAATCAGGTGCCTTCTGAGGGTCTTTTGTTTCACTGGATTTAGTTAGGGGTTTCAGAATAAAGAGAGTGGATCCATATGAATACCAGAGTTTTTAGATTTGTATGTATTTAAAATAAAAAAACGAAAAGTATGTATCCTCATCCTTCCACGGCACAATTATGCACTACTACTTTGTATTTATCTGTCACATAAAATCCCCAAAAAATGACAATATAGCTGTATGTATAATCTTCCAACACTTAGCTTCTCTTCTTGTCTAGTCATAGAAGTTCATCAGACGTTAATGTGTTAGAGAGATTTGTCCTAAACGTCCTTTGAATGTATATATTGCGTATAAAAGAACTAACAGATTTGGATTATGGTTCTTTTTCAGAAAAAATACTTTGCAAAGTATAAGTGGACTTTAAGTCGAAAGAAGGCTTCCCTACAGGTATCAAGCTTTTGTGTCATTTATGTTGACACCATTTCAGCTAATTATGACAAATACTGTAGATCCACCATCTCCGCACATGGCAACATAAACTGAAAAAAAAATGATTAAAAGCTTGTTGTTCGAGGTTGATTTTTGTGGTTGGTTCATGCAGAGAGCTACGCCTCGTGCCTGTGCATGTGTGTTGAAATCTGTTTCTTTGTGTTTAACACATAAGTGGACCTTTGCAAAAGGTGCCTTTCTGAGGTCTTGAATGTGTCTGCTGATCAATGAAGTGAATCAGGACATGGAGGATAAGTAATTAGTGGGTGTGCTGGGGGCTTTGGATTAGCATATGAATAGTGAAGGCAGCGAGTGGAATCAGCGCTCAGCCATTCTTCGTGCTGCAGCCGAGGGGGCATTTAGTAAAGCAGTTCGTTTGCAGCCAAGTTCCCAGTTTTAAAGAAAAGCCCCTTTAAAAAAAAAGTTATTGTACTTAAGTCTGTGTGTGCAACAGTTTTTCTGCATGGTTGATCTCATTTGTTCACTTACAGCAGTGGATTTCTGTTGCTAAGGAATAAATCATCAAGAAATGTTTTCACTGACTTTTCTATTTGTTTCCTGGAAGCAAAAAAAAAAAAATATTTCAGCTGCACTGGCAAAACAAACAAACAACAATGACAAAACAGAGCATCTGTTACCATATGACTTCAACTTGTTTAACCAAATGCATGCCAAAACTAACTTTCACATTTGTTTCTAAGCCTGCACATTTTCAATGGAAAATTTAAGCTTAAATTGTAAATATTTGTCATGTTCATGGGTTCTTAAAATGCGATATTTCAGAACTCTCAGCACTCAATAAGACCTAATGAGAGGATACTTTTGAATTCAAATGTAAATGGTTTTAATTAAACTACTCAAATGAATAAAAAATTTCTTTTTCACTGTAATTAATGGTACATGTGGAAGAATTCACGCCCTATTATCTCACATCAGCACACCAGCTCCAGGCTAAATACAATTATCACTCTGAGGTATGGGATTAAGCTTAATTAATTGGAATCCCTAGAAATGTGTAAATGAAGTGCGAACATACAAAACGCCTCTTTTCACAACTGTTCAAAAGTGTTAATCTTTTGGGAGGAAAGAGCAACGAGATGCTGTGGTCAAAATCTGGACCTTTGTATTCTACAAAGCATAATACTGTAGGTGCTGATTTCAGATTCCAGGTGTCAGTGTTGGGGATATTTAACTAGAGCTAAATGACCCCCCCACCCACCCACCCAAAATTGTGTTAAGTGATTCAGACTCTGCCTCTGCAATGCAGAGTTCACGGGCTGCACCAAAATTACATGCTCACTGAGAGCATCTGGAAAGGTCGACCTGCAAGGTGGAGAAGACTCTGTGATGCAGTACCTTGTGAATGAGTCCAGTATGTATTTTTAACCCCTAAAAGTAATAGAAAATGGATTAATGCGCCCAAAGGAGGAAATAAATTGAGTTTTCATTGCTGAGCTCTATGCTGAGTTCCTATCAAGATAATCTGATTTTATAGGCGATAGTAGCACAGAAATAGTCTCATTCAGATGAATACACACTCGACAACAGATGTGGGGAATGTGTTCACAAATGGTGTGAGAAGAAAGACGTTCTAAAAGAAAAAAATGTGAGAGCGAAAATAGATCTTATCCACTGAGATCACACATTCCAAGTCTTTTTCATTTACCAACAATGTTTTGCAAGTCCTCATGTAAAAGGCCCAGCCTGTTTCCTTGAGGAATAGATAAGAAATTATAAGAATAGCTAGAAAGTCTAAAAGGGTGGCCTCTGTGTGGTCAGTCTGGAATTTCATTAGCTATTTAAAGATCCATGAAATGAAGAGAGGATTTTTTTTGTTAGTTTTTTCCATTTTCCCATCCAACTTGATGACACGATGGTAGTCCTATTTAAATAGAGGGATGCATTACAGAGGAGTTAAAATGCTTGATGTCATTTATCTAAATATAGGAGGCAATACCAGGCCATTGATTGCTTTAATTATATATTTATGAGCCTAATCAGTGCGCTATGAAAAGGTTGGTGCCATTTTTTGTTACACTTAAAGTCATAAAAAATGTGGACACCATATGAATGCCTTGGTGTTTTTCTAACATATTGGATATAGCCCAATATCATATCAATTTTAAAAACTTTTGAAAATTAAATAATATGCGTCATATTCAATGAATTGCAACATACTGTATGTATTGATGAAGCTCATTTGAGTAAAAGTACCTTTTCAATATGGCACTTTTTAAGCACGTATCAATCATACTTTTCATTGAGCCCACATTTCTGAATTAAAACTGGTCTAATGTAACACTTTGTGAATTGAGTTACTGAAATAAAAAACATTTTAGTAATCTTCTGGTTTATTGACCGGGTCTGGAAAAGAGAAGTAAAGACTGAGAATTAAGACAAAAGACAGTTATGGCTTGACTAAAAGCCCAAAGTTTGATCTCACTGAGAAGTTCTGAGGGGACTTGAAACAGGCTGTGCACACAAGAAACCCCTTTAAGAAGAAGAAACACAAGAAGAATCAGAAGAAACTCCAGTTCTCCCCAGCTGGAAGTGAGAAGAGGGCAAACTTTTCTCAGGCCGATGTCAGACACTGGCAGATGGCGATGAGAAGCTTCTCACTGAAGTTCAGTTTCAACCAAAGGGAGTAACGGCAGCTACTTGGGGTAATGTGTCCTAACATTTTTCTCACAAAGAAAACATATCTTTGTTTATATATTTTGTTTAATTTTCACAGGTAATTTTTGGTGTTTAGCTGTTCAAAAACCACTTTATTTTTCAGACACATATAGAACAAGATAAGACATATTTGCACACTTTCTTTGAAAGAACTAAATATTTAATGGGGTGTCTTAGTTTTTTCACATAATTGTACATGCTTCAGGTTATCAAACAAACCTTAATAACCCACAGATAGTTTGTGTAAATACAAAAAGTAGTTTTCAATGATGATTGAATTTTCAAGGGGGAAAAAACTGTTTACACCAAAGTGGTCCCATATCTAATAACATGATCACCCCCTTGATTATGAGTTAAACATTATTAAATATGGTTTATCTTTGGAAAAGTGAGTTTACTTTCATATACTTTACCCATGCTCGATTACCACCAGAAATGTAGAATCAATCATTTACTTAAATAGACCTAACCTGACTACATGAAGTGGGCCAAACGATGCCAAGAAGCAACACAGCAATCCCAAGTCTAACGAATTTCAAGTACAGAGGAGAAAAAAAGTCACTGACAGCTAACAATATGGAAAAGCTTACAAACTTTGAGACTTCAATCTCCAGTGTGAGCCGTTATCTGCAAATGGAGAAACCACAGAATGGTGGGGAACTTCTCAGGATTGTCCGTATTACCAAAATAACCCAGACTCTCAACTCAACACCGCAATGCCTTAAAACCCTCCAATCTGGCTGAATTACAACATCTTTGCAAAGAAGACAGTGCCTAAATTCCTCCACCGCTGTGGAAAAGATTCACTGTCACTTATTGGAAACACTTGATGACACTTGTGCCAGCAAGAGTTGGAACAACAAACTAATTGCTTTTTCACAAGTCTGGTTAGTTCTGTTTTCCCAAGTAAATGATATAATCATTTGAAAGGTTCACATTGTATTTACACAGGTTATCTTTTGATATTAAAATTAGTTTGATGGTCAGAAACATTTAAGTGAGACAAAGATGTAAAAACATAAGAACTTTGTATGGGTCCAAAAAATGTTTTTTTTATTTTGTTTTACAGTTTTGTAGAGGAAAATGTTAACAGCTATAAGCAACACTCATCCTTAGCTGTTTCTATAATAGTGTTTACATGGAATGGTGCATTCCACAAGAGAAATACCTGCAGAGACTGGCATGCCTAGAATGCCAGAAGTTAAAATTAAATTTGTAAATGATAAGTTGCAGAGCTAATATTCAACAGAAATTGTTTAGCTAAAACAAAAAAAAAAAAAAAAAAAAAAAAACAGCCCACTGAGTAGTGGATGAAAAGTGGTTTAACTCCAACTATTGTGCAATTCAGGTGACCAATAGAAGTACTTTATAAAGGAGAGAAGAACACAAATGGAAAGTGAAATTCAAAGTTTTCACATTTTCAGCAAGCAGCATGCTCAGAATAGATTTGGTAAAACAAATGCTACTTTCAAGCAAAATGTCAGGTACGCCCTGGACATGCTGCCTATCCACACCTGACAAGGCAAACAGAGAGGAATACAAGACAAATAACCAAGCTCAATAATATTTGGAGTCACATTAAGGTCGTTTTCACACCCAATACTCCGGTAGACTTGGTTCCATTGGGGACCAAAATGCAAATTTTAAGCTGGTGTGGTTTGCTTTGTCAAATGAACCAATCTTGTGGACCAACCTGTTCGCCCCCTCGCCTGTGGTGGCGCTGCACCAATAAACACAGAAGGAAAGAGGTTGGTCAACGACACAGCACAACATCCTTTCCCGCTAAAATGTAAACAAAACGGAACGGCAACAAATTTTGTGGCCATGTTATTGCAATGCTTCCATTGATAAGGGTGCCAGACAAGCCTAATTCAACAATGGGCTCAGCATGAGCGGAGGACGAGGCACACGACCATGGAGATTGTTAAATTTTACACAACGCGGGTGAGGCGGCTCCATATGAGGTGGCAGTGCGCCAGCCGGGGTGCATACAGCTTCCTTCAACTGATGTCATGCTTACACAGATGTCGAGTAAGGTATTTACAATATACGAGTTACTGCATTAGTTAATATTACTCCATTACAATATCTCATTCTTAAGCCAAAATGTCTTATATAAATATAACTAATATAAAATAATATTGGAGATTTTGGAAGGAAGAGTTTTTTTCTGTTTTCCCATTGAAAACAATGAGACTATGATAGTTATCTTTAAATAGAGGGATTCATTACAGAGAAGTTGTTTGATGTCATTTATCTAAATACATGAAGCAATACCAGGTCAAGGATTGATTTAATTATGCATTTATGAGCCTATTCATTATGATATGAAAAAGTATGTGCCCCATCACAAATGTATGCCTTGGTGTTTTTCCAACAGACTGGATAAAGGCATATCATATAAATGTTAATTTCTTTTTAAGATTTCAGTAATATACTTATCATATTCAATATATTGCAACACATCAGGCCCATTTGTCAGATTAAAAGTACCTTTTCATTATGACAATTTTTTAGATGGTGTCAAACATACTGTTCATTGAGCCCACATATCTGAATTAAAACTGGTCTGATTTAATACTATAATCTTCTAGGTGTTGTCTTGTAAGCAGAAAGACGCCATAGTTAACATGAATAAAAGCTTAAAAACATCAGTATGTGTCTAATTAATCTATAAATATTTACTATATATAGCTAGGAGATTTTGTTGAGAGACTTAGTAGGGTAAATCTTAATAAACACTACTAACACTAATTAACCATGTTGAAAAATATACATTTAGGGTCTGGTGAAAACCTACTTATACTTGTTATAACTTAAATTTATAAAAAATATTTCGGCTTGAGTAATTTTTTTCAAAAATGTGAATGTCTAGAGAATGAATGACTGAATCAATCAATTAATTAATTTGCACACAATATGCATGATCATTTGAAACAGTTACGTCCCTTAATACTTTGAAATACAATACTTGTATGTACTTGTGTGAGTGCTTCAGTTCCAAAAGTGCATATTAAACCACATCATCCTGTGTGCACAGCAGACATTGGGTCAAATAGTGAGCTACATATTCCTGACACTTAAATCTTGGTCTGTGAAAGAAAAAACAATCAGAGTAAGACAGTGTCAAATGTTTGTTTGTTTGTTTTAGTCAGATGAAAAATTACCTTATCTTTCTCTGTTCTGTTTCCTCTTTAAGCACATAGACACAAATAGTAACATTCATTGCACAATAATGATGCAGTGTGTATTCAATTGGTGGCCAGCAGTACTAGCTGCAGTAAGCCAAATTTTTGTAATTACATTTTTTTGGGTACTCATTTCCTCTCAGACAGATGGGAAAATATATCAGTGAGTTTGAACACAGTAGAAATTATTTCGTTTTCCAGTGTTAATACGGACATATATGAAACTGAACTAGATGCCATCATTTAAGTCAGTAAAATTTAAAACTTAAAAAGTGATTTAATGATCTAAAACCCACATTTGGAAGAATTTACTCTATTTGTGATTAGACATTTCCAGTTGTCTTCTTACATGTTATGCTTTAATCTCAAATTGAAAAATAGAAATTGGTTTCACACACTTGTTAATTCCTTAAAACAAAAATATGAGAGCTTTTGATGAGGACTTTTGTTTGGATAAATTTTTCTGTACACTGGTTAAAAAAGCATGTAGGTAGCTCAGTAAAACAATGTGAATGTACTGGCGACCCATCCAGGATGGAGCCATCGTGGAAGGAAAAAAGATGAACATTTCTGAACATGCTGTCAAACATTTCTTGGAGATTAGGCTCTTATTTCACAATTAACCCACCCGAAATGATCTCTATGCAAACTCATCTCTTTGTCTGCTAGTATCTGAGGCAGAAAAGAGTAATTATTGCTGATTTCTAATTAATCAGGGCACTGAGCCCATGCAGGCCCATTCCTAGGCAGTAATGAAAGGAGTATTGATCCCATTTCTACATTCCACCTTTAATTGGGTTTTTATGGGCACTAGAAGCTACCTCCTGGAGATTGGAAAATAAAATAAAAAATAATGATTTTTAAAACTGTTACTTCAGACTATTTTAAACTTGTGCCTAGAAACATTTGATGATATTTGATCCAGAATACTATGTATTATTATTATTATTATTATTATTATTATATTTTGTTTTTCAAGGATGCCTACTGGTCTATGAGAGATAAATCTACATTTTCTGATATCATTAATATTGAAAAAAATAAGTTTGTCCAGTCATTGGGATAGATGTCATTATAATTTGTGGCTTTTCATGAATCATTTGAACTACTCTTATCAGAGTAGAAGGACGATGAAAGCAAACCGAGTCGGTGACTTGTAAAACCTTTATTGGATGCAGATGTTTAAATTAATTGTTTATTTTCTCCTTCCTAAGATGAGTTGGTCAAAATTAGACATTTAGAAGCCTCAGCGACACATTTAGACTTAAAGTAATGTTTCAATTTCACCAACATGTTTCCTCTCAATTGAAGCAACAGTCATGTTTCTGGGTGGGTGATGGCAAGTAGGCATTCTAACAAAAAAGACTTGGAGCTCATGACATAAAATGAATAGACAAATCTAACTCTGGCTGAAATGCCAGTATAGGCTTCTCTGCTGATAAGGATCGAGCAGGAATGTCAAAAATAATGTGTTTTTTTTTTATATAATTTAAATAAAAACAGTTTTTTAAATGCTCTTATGTTCTTCTGTGAGTTCTCTGTCTCTTCTCCCCTCATAAACAACCTCTTGGTTGAATAGAAGTAACAGACAAGTCTGTGTCTACCAGAGGTATGAGTAGTTTTGGTATCAGGATTTCTACCCAGCTCTCATTTAAATACTCCAGACTTTACATGATCAGCTTTCAAGTTCTCAGTCATTTTAAATTGATTTAATAAGGATCCTGCAAAATTCACAAACTCTAAGCAAAGAAAGATTGCATGGAAAGAAGGTAGGGCACGAGGAAAGAGAGAAAGATGGACACGTGATAGAAACCGTGGGAAGACAAGGAGGGGGAGGGGGACGGAAGAAAAGGACAAACGGAAGAAATGATAGAAAGGAATGAGCAAGGAAAAATGAAAGGAAGGACACAAGGGAGTAAGAAAGGTAAGAAGGAATCAGGCCAAAAGAGAGGGAATTTAAAGAATAAGGAAGGATAGTAAATGGAAGAGGCAGGGCACAAGGGATGAAGGATAGAAAGACAGAAGGACACAAGGAAGGAAGAACCCCATGAAGGAAGGAAAACAGTAAGTAAAGATATGAGAAAGGAAGGACAGATAGAAGGATGGACAAAAGGGACCAATTAAGGATGACCACAAGGTGGGCAGGAAAGAAGGAAGGGGTGACAGCATGTAGGAATGAAAGGGACACGGAAGGCAAGATGGAGAAAGGTAGGACAAAATTAATTAAGTCTGGAATTCAGTTGTCTTTCTACATCTTATTTTCTTTTCCCGTACTCATCTAGACCTGCAGAATACTGAAATCAAATCCGAGATTTTTCCAGGCAGCGTAGGAACCACGTGGGCTTAACTACATGCACTAATATTTGGATGAACATCCCTTAGCAAATTGCAGGGAAATATGGGCCAGTAAATCCATTCCGAATCCTGTGTAAATTATAGCTGCGCTTTGTTTTTGCCTTTGTGTGTTAGTTCAAGCCCAGTATCTGTAATTACAATCGGCTCATTAAGATGAGCAGCATGTTGGCGAACAAGCTCCCAGAAAATGGATACTGATATGTTTGATGTTCCTGGCACCAGCAGCGCTGCTTGTACTCTCAGGTGAGAAATAAGATACATGGATGTACCCAGGTAAACCCAATGAGTTTGCACATACAGATACGTTCTCCCGTTCTGTCTGACAAGGAGGAGAGCTTTGCTGTAGGAAATTGTGTTACTGGAATAACTTGTATCCTTATCCTGTCCTCACCAATTTTCTCTAATCTCTTGTTCTATTCACACTAAGCTCCTGTGCCCATTTTGCTGCCTTCATGTGGCCATTGTAAGTGTGAGGCAAATGCTGATAGAGATGGCGGAAAAAAATGGACATTTCTTGAGGGGGGCTCACCATAAAACTAAATGTAAGTCTGCTGCCTTGTGAAAGCCCAGGGCTAATCTCGGACACAAAACTGATTTGCAGACCGAGAGAAATTAGGCAACACGATTCTTTCAAGTGAGACGAGCAGGGTACTAAAAACTCACAAAGGTCTGAATGCTATAGAAAAAAAATAGTTTAATGTCTGAATCTGATTATGTGATTTCATTGAGCACTCTGAAAGAGATAACGGTTGTATTTTGCGGAAGGGACATTGAAAGGGGATTTTGTGCCTCAGCAGACGTAGTAACCTTCAAACAGAAATACTGAATTTAAAAACAATCAAACCGAATATCTCCAAGGTAATTTATTCATGGAGATTTTGAAATAAATCCGCTTTTATTACAATTAGTCATGCAGATCCCATAGAAACATTTAGCTCAGTTCAAAAACTGAGGCCTACTTATCAAACAAAGAAAACAAAAACAGTACAAGCATAATTAGCTGGTCAAATTGTCCTCACTCATGATGTCTTTGTAAATATTTTGTGTAGATGACTACTTGGAAACACAATTGGTTGCTGCGCAGCTTCACTTGCAACAGAATGAATATCAAAGGAAACTAGAAAACTTCCTGAAGAGATTTTGATGGGGCATGCTGCTTGGTGTGTTTCCTGGACAAGAGCTAAACGCTGTTTGGCCGAGTTAGTTACAATGTGCATCAAGGAAATCTTATGATTTCTTTGAATATATAAAGTGGCATGCTGGGTAATCGGGAAGACCAGGCCATCTCCCAACGGGCCGGTTCATTTCTGGGCCGATATGGGCCCAAATATCACATTATTTGTTTTCTAAAGATAAGACAACAATTTTGTTATATTTTTTGTGTTGTATAGATTTTAAATGCCTAGATGATCACTTAGAATACCCTTTATATTGTAGTTCTTTTTCCTATCTAAGACACATATATCACCGTACACCCTTCTGCACACGTGAGTTGGTTGAATCCAGTTTAGCCTCGCTCATGCTCACGCTCCTGGTGAGAGGAAATAGGAGGAGCAGCTCAGTTAGAAGCCAGAGTTAAGGATGGACAGAAAAAAGGCCAGGTGGGGCTGAAAAGGCCAGAATAAAAAAGAGAAAAGCCTTGTAAGTGGATGCTGCAAAGTGTGCAAAGCTCACACACGTTTTCCAGGCGACAGACAGAAGTGACAAAGGGTAAATGACTAGCGCTGGTGGTACAGCTTTGTCTGGGGCTAATAAGCTAATATCAGACTCCGCTCTGAATTGGCAAAGTGATATTTACGTAATTTACCGCTGTGTTTTAAGAAATAAGTTTATAATTTGAAAAGATACTTAAATCAATATGGCTAAGAGAGCATGAGATTATGAAGTACCCTACTGTCAGGGTTCAGTTTTGCCTGTCTCACCATGTTGCTGTTTCTTCCAGCATGTTCTGCCTCCCATGCTGCCCGGCTCCACTCCACTCTAATCACCTGCACCTGCCATCAGTAATCAAAGGGAACTGATTCCATTTGTTAACTCACTGAAAGCACTGAAACAGCTCTGGTGAAGGTCACCAATGATATTCTCATGGCCTCAGATAATGGACTTGTGTCTATACTTGTCCTGTTAGATCTCAGTGCTGCATTTGATACAGTTGATCACAATATTCTCCTACAAAGACTTGAGCATACTGTAGGGATTAAGGGAAAAGCATTAGGCTGGTTTAAATCTTATCTGTCGGACAGATTCCAGTTTGTTCATGTTAATAATAAATCTTCCTCAAACTCTAGGGTCACTTGTGGAGTACCACAGGGTTCAGTCCTTGGACCAATTCTATTTACTATATATATGCTTCCGATTGGCAAAATTATCAGACAGCATGGGATCAATTTCCACTGTTATGCTGATGACACTCAGCTATATTTATCCATAAATCCTGATGAATCCAATCAGTTACTTCGACTGCAGTCATGTCTTGATGACATCAAAAGCTGGATGACTTTAAATTTCCTGCATTTAAATTCTGACAAGACAAAAGTTGTAATCTTTGGGCCAGAGTCTTCAAAAAATAAAGTTCTTAATCAATCCCTTAATCTGGATGGCATTAACTTGGCCTCTGGTGATAAAGTTAAAAATTTTGGTGTTGTTTTCGACCAAGACATGTCATTTAAATCCCATATTAAACAGGTTTCCAGAGATTCCTTTTTTCACCTCCGGAATATCGCCAAAATTAGAAACATTCTGTCCAGGAGTGATGCTGAAAAACTACTCCATGCATTTGTTACTTCAAGGCTGGACTATTGTAATTCTTTACTATCAGGAAGTCCACAAAATGCAGTTCGAAGTCTTCAGCTGATTCAAAATGCTGCGGCAAGAGTTCTGATGAAAATCAACAAGAGGGATCATATGTCTCCAATTTTAGCTTCCCTTCATTGGCTTCCTGTTAAATCAAGAATAGAATTTAAAATTCTCCTTCTAACGTATAAAGCCCTTAATAATCAAGCTCCATCATATATCAGAGCTCTGATTACCCCGTATGTTCCTAACAGAGCACTTCGCTCTCAGACTGCAGGTCTGCTGGTGGTTCCTAGAGTCTCTAAAAGTAGAATGGGAGGCAGATCCTTTAGCTATCAGGCTCCTCTGCTGTGGAACCAACTCCCAGTTTTGGTCCGTGAGGCAGACACCCTGTCTACTTTTAAGACTAATGTTAAAACTTTCCTTTTTGACAAAGCTTATAGTTAGAGTGGCTCATACCCTGAGCTATCTCTATAGTTGTGCTGTGATAGGCCTAGGCTGCTGGAGGACATCAGGGTCTAATTTTCTCACTCTACTGATTTCTACTGTTCTTCAGTCTACTGTTCTCCAGTTTTGCATTGTATTACATTGAAATGATTGTCGTCATTTCAGCTTTTAACTTTTTGCTCTCTCTCTTTTTCTTCATAGTAGGTACACCTGGTCTGGCGTTCTGTTAACTGTGACATCATCCAGAGAAGACGTCTCACCCGCTACTTCCATCTAATGTAGAACAGATTACTAGATCAATGTGTGCTTCTGTGCTTTTTTGTTTCTCTTGTTGTGTCTCTGTTCTGTCTTCTGTAACCCCAGTCGGTCGAGGCAGATGACCGTTCATACTGAGCCCGGTTCTGCCAGAGGTTTTTCCTTCCCGTTAATGGGTGGTTTTTCTTCTCACTGTCGCTTCATGCTTGCTCAGTATGAGGGATTGCAGCAAAGCCATGTACAATGCAGATGACTCTTCCTGTGGCTCTACGCTTCCCCGGGAGTGAATGCTGCTTGTTGGGACTTTGATGCAATCAACTGGTTTCCTTATATAGGACATTTTTAACCAATCTGTATAATCTGACCCAATCTGTATAATATGATTGAACTTGACTTTGTAAAGTGCCTTGAGATGACATGTTTCATGATTTGGCGCTATATAAATAAAATTGAATTGAATTGAATTGAACTCACATATATAAACTCCCCTCAGCTCTTCCCCGCCGGATTGTCTTCATCCAAACCTCGTCTGCCAGTCAGAGGTTTTCCTATGTCTGCCTGACAGAGTTTCCTACGTCTGCCTGCCAGAGTTTTCTATGTCTACGCCTGTTTGCCGCCTGCAAGTACTCTCTCTGCTATGCTGCTGGTTCTGCTGCTACTCCAGCGCTCCAACAACTCTCTCTGCTGTACTGCTGGCTCTTCCTGGATCCCAGCGCCCTTTTCATCGCCCTTGGAGGTTTCCTGGCTTCCAGCGTACGCCTGGCTCCACAGCACAGCACCCGCAGCTCTCCAGTTCCTGCACGTCCACCACCTCCTGCCATCTCCATCATCCTGCTGCAGCCCAGTATAGACTGTTGGTTTTCATCTTCCACTACTCATCCAACCTTCAATAAACTCTTTAAAACGAAGCTCTGTGCGGCTGAATTCGGGTTCAAACTCCACATACCCTGACACCTACTAATAATTTATTTTCTGGATTGGGACTACTAGTGCATGCTTTGGGAATCAAAAATTGTTTATTGAATGAAAGTAATTAGTCAACCAACTAACCAATCAATTGCATGATTTTTGTAGCACCTGAACTTCAAATTAAACCAGACCTGTTAGTGCCAACACTACAGATGAAACAGATGTTAGGGAGGGTTCAAGTACATCTGAAAGTGGCAGGTGAAATTGTGTGCACAAGTTAACTGCATACAGTTTAAGTGTGCATGCATCAGTAATTATTCATGTTGTGATTCGTTGTATAGATACTGCTATACAAAAAATACGTTATTTCAATAGCAATTAGGTAAAAAAATATATATATTTCCTTTACATGAGCCAGCTGCAGCCAGGTGCATTAAAGTGGCGTCATTAAGGTGCGACCCGGTAAACTCCATATTGTCATGTTGTTGTGCCGCTGCTACTATCTGATAACTAAGCTGATATTAGGGTGTTCATTTCTGGACTTGTTTGAATGGAATTTACATTGTATTCACGTTTGCCTTTGCCCGATGGAGCCATCAATGGACATGTTACTCACTGGAAGAACGAAGAAGGAGACATAGGAGTCATAGCAGGAAAATTTCAAACAAAAAATGTATGCTTGTGTTCTGGACCGCAGGCATTCTTGTTAATAAAAGTTGCAAATTAATGAAGAAGGATGCGTCTTCTGGCAGTTTGTTCCCAGCGTGCAACAAAAGCTTCTCCCTACATTGTTTGGTTGTGCATCGGTAGCCGTGAGCGGCCATTAACTCAGACACTTCTTTGAACCCTTTTTCATTTCAGGATACTCCATCTAGCTCACTCTGTTATCTTCTAATCCGTCACCAAGCACAAAAAATTTTGCCTTCTTGTCGTTGGACCATGGTATCAATTTCAGTGCTTCCATTTTTATTCAGGATCAGAATATACCCAGTCGCTGTTGTGGCGTGTCTGATTCTTAAACGGGAGTTGCTTGAGTGACGCACCTAGAAAGTGGCTGGTACCAATTAACTGTTACTAATGGAAAACCTTCATAACCCTAATAACTGAGTAGAGCAGAATGCGCTCACCGTTCATTGCTATGGTCGGCCCCAATTATTAGAAAGCACTTGTAAAACATATTTGTAAGAAAATCAACGTACAGACATTGTCCTCTGGCTTAATATTCAAATTCTAATCATTCTGTGGCAGATTAAATGCGATTTAGTGATCATATATAGAAGAATATGTATAAATACAATGGCTGATCTGATTTAAAAGTGATAAGGAAGAGTTTTTTTTCCCCACCGTTATTCCTTTGTAGAATAAATGAAGGTATAGTTTGGTGTCTGCACACACATCCGTCTTTGAATGTGTGGCAGAGAATATGTTTGCTGTTCAGGTTGAGAGACAGCTCTTGTCTCCTCTGTTCAGTATGCATCAGCCATCGTCTTGTGTGACGAGGACAGAGAGAAGCAGTGTTTAAATGCTATTTGGTGGGGGGGGGGGGAGCTGCTGGCTGCGTTGATGCATCCTTTCAAAACAATTTTCTCTCAAAGGGAAACAGCCCGAAAAGGAAGCCTGAAAAGGAAATAAGACAAGTACAAAAGGCACATTGTTTCTTTCATTATTGTGAAAACCTTTGAAGGAGTCTGAAGTCAGGTAGACAATACAACTCTCTGAACACCGAACTAAAGCTCATATCTATTTATTATTTGTTACTGGTGTTTTTGACATGTAAGAAGTAATATGCAAATTTTGCTATGACAACTAAACCCAAATGTTTGCCTCTTATAAAAAATATTATGGCTCCATTAAACCCAGTTTTTAAGGTTGGGTATAAAAAACAATATGCTAATTTTGTTATGACAAAATTAAATAAAGAAAAGCAAAAATCATGCATCTTTCTGAGAAGATTACTGCAACAGACTGACAACAGCTCCACACAGAAAATCAAAAAAACATTTTGCATTTCACTCACAGCAGTAAAACGCTTTATTGTTGCAACACTGAAAATATTGAGTATAGGGAAAAAATAAAATAAAATGAGAAAAATTACAACGGAATGTAATTAAATTACTCTGACAATGTCATGGGTAAAACAACATAGTTGTGTTGAGGATTTATATATTGTGGATTTGATTTTGATCATTTTTATTTGTCTTCTTTAATTTTTATGCTTCCATTTAGTTTAAATAAATAGTTTTGCCATTTTCTTTACAAAAAAAAGTTCCAAGCACCCTAACTAGTTTCTGATGCATAAGATATGTTGTATGATCAAATGTATTGACTTGTCTGCTGTCACATAACATGATGGTGTAAGGCTTGGATGCAGCTGCCCGGCCAGGGACACCCATCTCATGAAGCTCTCTATGCATTTGCTGTCGAGCTAATCTGAAAGCCACAGAAAGGTCGGAGGTAAGAACATATTGTCTTTGCACACGTTGCACCTCAGCATGCGCTGACGCCACTCTTTGATTTTATACATAGACTACTGTTGTATAATTAGTAAAGACATTTCATGACGTCATGACAGGACTTACTGTCACTCCCCAGTACCATGCTGGAATTTGCTGAGCTCCTGACAGCAATCCATTCTTTCACCAATGCTTGTAGTAGCAGCATTATACACCTGGGACCAGGGAAATGATTTGAACATCTGAATTCAATTATTATGAAGGATGCATTAATACTTTTGGCAATACAACATTCTATGTCTACAGTTTAGAGTACATTTATGCTTTCTTCACTTCGTTTTCTTGCTGCATTGGTATCACATAACGCTGCATTCACATTTTGGGAAGTGGAAAGTCCAAACTTATGTTACTTTGCTCAGCTTTTTCCCTCGCTGTCAAACTGCTAAGTATTAATAGTGAATTGATTCAATAAACCTTTAAGAGAAATGAGTTAAAGAAGCACTGCCTTTTTTTTTGGATAATTATTGAAAGTGATCCAAATTAGTTTTTTTCACTGCGAAAAGATGCCAAATAAGAGTTTCTGGTTATCTTTGAGTGCACCATTAAAGAAAGCTGGAAAAACTAACTTTGAGTAAGAGTTTGTTTTGTTGGTTAGAATTAGCTTACATTAGCAACAATCCTAAATGTTTGCCTCTTAAAACACTGTTGTGATCCCATTAAACTCTGGGTCTGTGTTTTAATGCTACAATCACAACATGTGTGGGACAAGTGTATTAATACAGGAAATTACCGTAAGGTTAATATCATCAGTAAAATAGTCTGTTAACAGTTGAGGCCCTTTAATCACATGACTGAAGAGGTTACTTGATCTTTATGTCTAATTCCAAAGAAAGCTGCATTATAATTACTAATAACTTAAAGCTTTATTTAAAGTAAATAAGAAAACAGTTTTAAACTCTTCTCACCTGTCCTGCAGAAAACCTGGGGCCGTATTCATAACAATTTACAGAGTCCTCTCAAAGAGCTCCTAACGTAGCCTAAAAAAATCCTAGAGTTAAAGTGATTCAGATAGTTGCTGAGAGCAACTCTGACCAGGGTTTTTAATCTTAGTGAGGAGGTGTGGCTGACCCTGTTGCTAGGTGTGATGCTGTCTTTTAAGAGCTGTGATTGGTTGATACGAGAAACAAACAAATGCAGGATAATGCCACAAATAGACAGACTCTTTTTCTCTGCACGTCTATTTCTCCGCTTTTACGCCCCAGCCTGCAAAAGTGAAAGCACTCCATGCAACAATGAAACGCCAGTGAGGAGATGACATCACTCAAGCAAATTTTTAGATGAACATTTAGGCCATGGATACTGACATCATCATCTACAATACAGCAAATACTTTCTCACCTCTTTTATATCTTCCCTCTGTGTATATTAGAATGTATATTATTGTATGCAACTTTTTAAAATTATTTTAAAATGTTTATTATTGAGAGCATTTTACAGTCTGTAAATAATACAGAAATTCCTCTGTACTGTATTGTTTGTCCATTTTTTCACTTTTTATTCATGATTATTCAATATTTATCCTATTACTCATTTATCCCCAGTACAATTATGTTAGGTGCTAATGCCTAATATAATTTTAGGTGGTAAAGATGGGTTATAGCTGCACCTTTAACCCATTTGCCCACTAAGGCTAATCAATTCCTTCCTATGGGGATAAGAAAGTTGATCTCACCTAGATACTAATAAAGGTATGATTGTTAAAGAAATTTATGTGCTCATTTCGTCCACTGTTTAGGTGGTGGATCAGCCAAACAGCTGTCGGTTTCCGCCATCTTCCCTGCTTCAGACACTCCACGCTCGCTAAAAGGCTTTCTTGCTACTCCCACATATTTTCCCTCCAGGACCCCTCTTAAGGACTAAGATGTTTGTGAATAACTTTTATTTTACCAAGATAATAGTCTAAGAAAAATATAAGAAGTCAAGAAATTCTAAGGTTTTTCCTAAAATGACCTCCTTAGGAGCTACCTTTAGTTGTAGGATTCTTTGTGAAGATCTTTATTCCAGTTATTAGTGCAGCCTTTTAAATCAGCAATTTTAACAGGACTGACTTTTTTTTTCTTCTTCTTTTTTTTTTTTTTTGCATCCTGTCTGGCAATGTGACAATAAGAATTGTTGTCTTAATGCCAAAAAGAGCCCAACAGATTTTACTTTCACAAGCAGAGCCTTACCACTTTCTCTTCCTTTCTAATAATTTATAGTCATCTTTACAATAGGTCTGTCTATAATGAGCACTAGATCATTAGCAAACCTGTAGGTGCTAAATTCTGCACAGCAGTGGCAGTAAAGGGCTTGACAGTTTTTTTCCACAAAAATGGAAATAATGTTTTTGGGTGGAATTCAAGTATCTCTTACAATATTTTGCTAGTTATTCTTTCATGAAATCCACAATGCTAGTTCCACTTAAATGAAACTTTTACCCTTTAAGACTACACACTGAGCGCTGAACGCACACAGCGGATGCAGCTCCATACTGTGCCTAAATGCATTCTGCACAAAAACACACACAGAGAATCAAAGCTGCTGCTTTAAACTGGCAAATGTTTTGCTCTCCATGCTGCTTTTGTGAAACGTGTTGCTGTGTGTATTTGGACTCAGACTTTTGGTGAGTAATTAGGCCTTTTATGAAACAGGATTGTTCTTTCCAGTTTGCCTTCAGAGTAATAACTCCGACAACATGATGCAGGTTCTGTAGCCAAGGTTCTGTAGCTAAAACAATCACAGCAGGTCAGTCCAACTTTCATTCCTAGCAAATTAAAAGATCAACAAAAAGAAAATCCATCTTTTACATCAAAACCAATGCAACAAATGTATGTGTTTTCTGACACTCAAAAGAAAAATGTAATCAAAGTCGTCAGGAAAGAACCCAAAATGTCTCTGTCTATCTTTGCTACTGAGTTGATATTTTAAAGCAAAGGAAACCTCTTTTGCATAAATGAATACAGTTAATTTCAATGGCTGATGTTGTTGACAGTTCATTCATTTGCAGTAGAATTAGAATGGTTCACCACAGTCATTATGACTGTTGAGAAGAAATAGAAATCAATTATATGAACAGTGAGTGAGGCCTCTAAAAGCACCATAGGGAATCAGCTTCTCATCACTCCTGGCATCACACATCAGACTTCTCCCTAACATATGCAGATCTTTGCAAATGAGCCATTACCTCAAGTAACGAATTAGCATTGAGTGCTTGTTGACTGACTGAGTTTAGCAGAACAATGAAACGAAAACACATTTTGTGTGCTAACCATCTGAGTCTTGGCACAGCCATTTTGCATGGATTTATGTAGTATGGAGGAGGAGTTATGTGACATTAATTACTTTTCCCGTTTTACTGGGCACTTGCAAATATTATGATGTACAAGTTTGGATCTCGGATAAGTGGAAGACAATGGATGGATCGATGGAAACAACTTAAATGGAGTTAACTTAAATCTTGGTTTAAGATTTATTTTACTGTTCTACAGTAAAATAATGTAAGAATTCTTAATGGGGTTTTATATTGTCAACAATGCCACAGATAGTGGGGAATAGCAAAACATGAGTCAACAGAAATGAGCATAAGGCTGAATCTCTTTTAATATTATCCCCCTGACCCAGAACCCAAAGAACAGCAGCAGTTAAAATATTTAATATAAGAAAATAAGAAACCACTTCATGATTTTGCTACTTTATAAGCTGTTACCAGTTGATATCATTAAGCCCCCATATTTCTTTTTTATTATGATCGTTTTAGTCAAACTGAGATTTATGAACTGTTGTTGCTATTGTATATACTTTTTTATTATTTTACTGAGACTCCTTATTCATGGTTAAATATGTAGTACAAGGCAGCAAATATCTCCCAAGGGAAACTAATAAAGATACTTTGACTTTGACATTTGACATAGGTCATGTAAAATGTATAATATCCAGCTAACAACAAACATCAGCACACAATGCTGTAAACAAGTTTCATTAAAGATTACATCTGTTTTGGCTTCTTCTTGTCCCACTTGAATGTTGTAGATTATCTAATAAATTCTAATATCAAACAAAGACAACATGAGAAAATACAAAATGCATTTTTCAAATAATGATTACATTTTTAAAAAGGACCTTTTTTTGTGAAAAAGCAACTTCCTCAACTTTATAAATTATTAAATGATAGGAAAGAAAACATACAGATTAAGAACACGGCAAACAGGAAATAACGCAAGGATAGGGTAATGGGAGGAACTAGCAAAGACCAAGGAAACCCCAATTTATATACTGAGGTGAGAGTGGAGAATGACATTGAAAGCAGGTGAGTTAACCAGGAACAGTTGTGGCGGAGAGTGAACAGGCAGACTGAGTGAGGGTAAAATATTTGTTTACAAAAATTAAGCTGAACTATACACAAAGAAAACACAACCAAGTAGCAAAAAGACTGGAATTAAAATCCAAATGCACAAAAATAAGACATAGGAATAAACTAAGAAACCAATTACAAAGGAATGAAACAAAATGGCAACACCTTTCTAACATTAATGATCACAGAGAAATTGACAAAATATGGCAGGACCTTTGAAAACAACAACAAATATCATAGACAAGATCAACACAAACAAAAATCCAAACCCAAACACCCTAAAGTCATAACACTGCAGGACTCACTTGCTTGAATTAAAGTCCAGGTTCATGGTTCAATTAAGAGACTGGGCAAAGATATCAAACATGGGAGAGTTCCAAGGCAAAAAAAAAATATTGCTGACCAAAAAAATACTAAATCCTACATTTGTCTAAAAATATATTGACGATCATCAAGACTTGAGCAAAAATATTTGGTGTACTGACAGAACAAAAGGGGAACTCTCTTGGATGAAGATAGTGTGATGGTCTAGGGGGGCTTTGCTTCTTCAGGACCTTAATATTAAAACATTGTAATAGAGAATGTCCATCCATCAGTTAATGTTAACTTCAAGCATGATTTACTTATGCAACTGGACAGTGATCTGAAGCATACCATGAAGTTCACATCTTAATAGCTCAATAAACAAAGACAAAATAGGATATGGACTGGCCCAGTCAAGCTCCAGATTTAATTCAGATTAAGATGTTGTGGCCTTGTCTTAACCAGGCCATTCATACTGGAGACCTCTCCAATGTATCACACTGGACCCATTAATCCAAACACTTTAAATACTGCAATTGTTGTTGTAACAGTAAAACATTTCAATGTTTTTTACTTGACTTTTAATAGAGGAAATACTCATTTGTGAGTATGTTTGCAAGAACATTTATTTTTTTATTTTTAAGCAAGCCCATGAAAAAATGTCAAATTTATGGCCTTTTTCCTTAATCATGAAAAAAAATTACATGCCCACATTCTCTGGCTCAAACACAGACCACATACAGCTGAAGCTATAAAGTAAGGATGAGATGAGACCATGAGATCTTTCCTGAAGATGCAACTGAAGTGGATTGCAAGCTCTGGGTTGTTTGGAAAAACCTGTCTACAGTGGGCTGGATGGAAAATTAGAACTGCAGAACTTTGCATTTAAACCAGCAACCGCTTTGGAACCACTCAAAGACTATAAGACTGCAGTTAAAGAAGGAAAACAGCTCAGAGAATCTGATCAGTACACACTGCTGTTCAGAAATCCCTCCTTAAAAGCAAAAGTGACTAAAAAGTGCTCCTCAGTTATCCATCTATTAAAGTTTTTTTTTGTGTGTGTGAAATGATTACACTTTGTTATGATGCCTACAACACAGGTTTATATCACATAACTCAACCAATGATTCTCCCTCTACTGGCCTTTTGTGCACAATTCCCTCAATTCCACTTAATTTACAACCGTGGGACAAGAATCACACCTACACCTCAAAGGCTCACAAGTGATCAATCTGAGTAAGAGGTCTGCCGGAAGAATTATCATGATTTATGGCCTTCAACACTGTTATTTACAATTGTGTCAAAGCAGCTAAATAGATGGTAACTCATGGGAGAATCCCAATGTAGGGAGAGGAAATCAGAGACAGCAAAAACGAAATTATCTAAATGACAGAGATGAAGACAAAAAGCGAGTAAAGGCAAGGGAGAGGAACACCTCTTCTTTTTTCTTAGAAAAAGAAATCTACAGTCAAAGAAAGGGCATCAGAAGCAAAACTGAAAAGGGCATTGTAGAAAAGGCCACAGAATCAAAACAATTTTGAAATATAAAATCTTTTTCTATATTGAAAGTTGAAGCCAAAAAGAAAAAAAGAAAACAAAGCAATAACGTGTAACAAGATGGTCTCATTTTCATCTATTCATCTCCTATATCTGGCCAGAAACAGAGACACTGAGTGGCATGCTGAACAGTCGCATTCCAGCAAATGATCAATATGCAGCAATAGTTCTCTGATGAGTATTTTATCTGATAAAACAAACTCGATCAATCATCTGCTACTGAAGAGTTCAAACTGTTCTTAATTCAAACTTTTTCAAAGAAGATGCATTTTCCATGATGATGGTTTGATATACTTGCTGAGTTACTCTGTGTGAATCTTTAAAGATCTTCACTGTGTCGAGCCTCAGTATTAAGTACCATCTCTAAGGACATTTCAGACCTATTCGTCAACCAGAAAAATATTTTTTGTAAATAAACCAATAAACAATGTTTTTTTTTTTTTTTTTATTCTGGTCTGATTTAAATGACCAGATATTTTGGTTTACAGACCCAGAATCAGTTGCTATATCCATTACCTGTATTATTTGTGTGGATTTCTTCTCCCCAAAGAAATGCCACCCCACGCCATTACTGACCCACTGCCAAATTGGTCATGCTGGAGGATGTTGCAGGCAGCAGAACATTCTCCATGGCGTCTCCAGACTCTGCCACATGTGCTCAGTGTGAACCTGCTATCAACTGTGAAGAGCACAGGGCAACAGTGGCAAATTTACCAATCTCGGTGTTCTCTGGCAAATGCCAAACGTCCTGCACGGTGTTGGGCTGTACGTATAACCCCCACCTGTGGACATCGGGCCCTCATACCACCCTCATGGACTCTGTTTCACATGCACATCTGTGGCCTGCTGGAGGTCATTTTGTAGGGTTCTGGCAGTGCTCCTCCTGTTCTTCCTTGCACAAAGGCAGAGGTAGCGGTCCTGCTGCAGGGTTGTTGCCCTCTTCCACGTCTCCTGATGTACTGGTTTGTCTCCTGGTGTTGCCTGCATGCTCTGGACACTACGCTGACAGACACAGTAAACCTTCTTGCCACAGCTCGCATTGATGTGTCCATCCTGGATGAGCTGCACTACCTGAGCCACTTGTGTGGGTTGTAGACTCCATCTCATGCTAGCACTAGAGTGAAAGCACCGGCAGCATTCAAAAGTGACTAAAACATCAGCCACAAAGCAAAGGAACTGAGAATTGGTCTGTGGTCACCACCTGCAGAACCACTCCTTTATTGGGGGGGGGGGGGGGGGGGTCTTGCTAATCGCCTCTATTTTCCACCTGTTGTCTATACCATTTGCAAAACAGCAGGTAAAATTGATTGTCAGTCAGTGTTGTTTCTTAAGTGTACAGTTTGAATTCACAGAAGTGTGATTGACTGTAGTTACATTGTGTTGTTTAAGTGTTCCCTTTGTTTTTTTTAACTATATATATATATATATATATGCCAAACTTTGAATGGCTGAAACACAAGACAGAATGTGTCTCATCACCACGTGGACAAGAAAACAGCACATCTGCAGTGAAATGGGGGGGTAGTGGCATTATGATTTGATGCAGTTCCACATCTCGGTCGGTTTTGACTTTAAAACCTTAGGCATTATCCAAATAGATTACATTTTTCAGCAACCCAGGCTGTCCAAACCAACAAAAAAATAATTAGAAGAAAATGTAAGTTCTAGTACTGCCCCCAAGAGATATTTACTGAATCTGAAAGAAAATCTGTGGAGTCATCTGGAGAGGTCTGTGGACCAGATACATCCTCACAGTTTGACGTATTTGGATAATATCTGCAAGACAGAGTGGGCAATTATTCCAAAGCCAATATGTTGCATATTGATAGACTCCTACCAAAGGACAGTCAGGCCTGTGTAGTTATAAAAAAAAGGGCTTCAACAAAGACTTGAACTTCCTGCGCACATGCACTTTTTTAACAGCCTCATTTAACATTGCAAAAACGGATCTAAAAATAAGCAAAATGTTCTTAAACATAGTGTTTTTGTCCTTGATCTGAGCAGGTAAGTATGATAGAGACATAAGGGTATATGTTCTGTCACTTTTTAATCCGATTTTGATGGATTAAAAGTGGGCGGGGCGATTAAAAAGGGGCGGGGCTTATTTTTTAATTGACCTTTTAGGTGATCACATGATCGTCACGTGACCCTGCTCGTGATCCTCATGTGACACCGTATCATTGACCCCTACCGTGACCTCCATATGACCCCTCATGTGACAGCCTCATGTGACACCCTATCATTAATCATTATTAAATGAATTATTCCTTTATTAATTGTATTATTATTATTTTCATTTATATTCATATCATTAATAATATTATTACTACTATCATCGATATTATTGTAATTATTTAATTCTGTTACGCATACCCAACCTTTTTTAGTAGTATTATTGTAATCATTTAAAGTTATTTATAATTATTTAACTCCGGTATACATACCCAATCTTTTTATTAGTATTATTATGATTATTTTGAATTATTTAATTCCGTTACGCGCACCTAATCTTTAAGGTGGGAGGAAATCAGTCTTTGTTTCAGCCGTAAAAGCAGTCAGACTCTGTTTCAAGTTTCAAAATAAAGGTTAAAAAATAAAACTATATAAATAAGCTTCCCCATCCGGAATCTGTACATAAAAAGCTCAGGGTTCTCGCTCGGCTCAGAATCCTGCGATGCAGCCCCTCAGCTCTCCCTGTAAACAGCAAGCGTTACTGATCGCTTACCAGTTGCAGCTTACAACATAATAAATCCATACACTCTACAGGTCAGTTTGAGGGTCATAAGTTCACTCGGTCAGTAAGCAGTTAAAATAATACTCAACCTGTTCGAAGCGCCGCGCGGGAGGAGACACAAGGGGGGAGATCTCGCTTTCTCTCAATCATCTGACCCCTCAACACAAAAACTGTGTCTTTCTCTACAACCCTCGCGCTGTCATGCTTAGTATTTATAAATAGGACACCTTGTCACAAAAAAAAATCGACAGGATGTTGTATTTCACGCCTTTACGTATCCTAAAAATCCCCATCACGCGGACAAACACAATGCTTGTATTATCAATAATGTATATATAAGGCCCCCTTCCCCTCCCACCTATTCGAAGGCATATACGGTGACTCCTCCGAAAAATGTCAAAAGACATTTATGTGTGAAATGTTTGTCTCCCCTTTATTATAACTTTTTTGTTACCATCAAGGCTCAGTATAAAATTAAGCGTTGTAAAAATGAAAAATGATTTAAGTTTTTGGTGCTTACTGCTGTTTCTTGTTCTTCATTCAATTTTGCACAAATATCCTATTTCTCAATAAACTATACATTAAAAGGGTGGCTCTTTTGGAAGTGGGTTTCTGTTAAAATGTTAATCTCTGGCCCGCAGTATCAACCAAATAAACTTTATTTGTAAAGCACTTTTCAGTTCTGCCTCACATAGGTTAAAAACAAAACAGAGAAAAAGGTTATATGGATGAAAGTAATTTATGAGGAATGGCTGAAAAACGGTTGTGGAGTTTAATGAAGAAACTGCATTAAATATGAAAAAAACACGAGCTATCATCTTCGAAAAGTTACATGTTTTAACAGGGTCTGCTGTAAATGTCACAATTGAAAAGACATAATACAAGATGCTAATAAAAAATGATGTCTAATGATGTGTTAGTTGATTATGTCAACTTTCCATGAAGTTGAACTTATCTGCTGCAGGTAAGATATCAGGGGCTTCTCATTTTACCTCACTGTTGATTAATATAGCACTTCACATACTAAAACACAGTTTTCTTCTTTAACAGAATTCTTTGTGAATTTTTACAACATTTTTTGAGTAAAATGTTTAACCTTGGCTGAACAGTAGATGGGTCTTATTATCGATATGTCCATAAATTCTAAAAGACGTCAACCTTCTTGGGAGTCAGGGTAGGAAAAAAAAAGCCTACTCTGTGCAACCATCACAAACTGAAAACCTAACTGTTCTGGGAATTAGACTGGAACTGTGTGCTTCGGTCAGAAGAGACTAAGCTTTAGCCTTTTGGAAACAAGCACTGCAGCAGGGTTTGGGGTCAAACAATGGATTAAAGGTTGTGGTTGTAACATGACAAAATCTTATTTATTAGTAAATTAAATCTACCTGTGTATCGTTTTGTTTCTTTGTTGTTGTTTTTTTGGAGCCAAGGATTTCGGCATATCTGTTTCAGAGATTGGTTTCTAAATCTGGTTTACTGAATAAAACATAGAAAGTCCACTATTACCATCCTTAAAGCAGTCAGCTTCACCATGATAGCACGTTAAAATTCATTGCGTTTAAATAAAAATAAACAAAAGTAAATTGTAACAATATGGTTCTAATTCATCAGATCTTGACTAATTTAACCTTTTTCCTACTAGGTTTCTAAACATTGAATGCTTTTTCTCAGGATTCCAAAGTGTGTATAACCAATAAATCAGTTTTTCTCACTAATCTCTAATTTTGTATCTTAAATGAAATATTTCTTCAAAGGAGCAGCTAAAATGTTCTTTCTTCTTCTTTTTCTAAAAATTAAAGTCACACACTATTACACCCCAAAAGTTTTTTTTTTAATATCTCACCTTTTATTTATATATTTCGGTAAACCCATAGTCTGTTACAGACGTTCAATTTATCTTTGGATCCTCTAAAGAATCATCAAGGTCTTTTCTTAGCTAAAAGCATTAACTGAGTAGGTCAGTAATACGGGGCTGCTAAGAGCAAAATGGATTTAACTATAAGATGTAAGAATGTATAGACATTTTTAGATGATACTCTTCCACTTCATATTTTTATTTTTGGGTCTCATGTTTAGCTTGATTTCTATATGTTATGCCGCTACTGCTCGATAATTCCCCAATTCCCGGATGAATAAAGTATATCATGTGTTATTTGAGTTTGTCCAAATGAATTGATGCTCTGTGAAAACAGGGCTTTCGCTGTATAATGAAAATGTATTATCGGCACACCATCACTTTGTTCCTGGTGTACTTTTAATACACGTAACTGCCGTATGCATGTATCAGTTAAATATCAGCTAAAGTTCTTACAGTGTGAAAGACTTCCATTTTAAATACATTAATGATGAAACTATATAAAAATGATTTCAGTGTAGTCTGAAAAGTTATTTGAGTAATTTAATTGAAAGTTTTATAATGTATTGATTACATTTTTTATGTAAAATGTCACAAAGTAAAGGCTTCATGATAAGAAACACTGCACAAAAAGATGTGTATTTTTTTTTTTGTCAATGTTGTTAAATCTGACTATACCAGATATTCTTTTGATTATTTGACTCCATTCTGATTTCTGTTTCAAATGAACAATCCTTTATAATTTCAGCACATAGTCTCTTGCAACTAGGTCCTCCAAATGCAAACCGTTAATGCTATAAAATAATAACTTGGGTGACATTCGTAAACGGGGCTGGTAAACAACTTAGCAGGTTTTTAACCACTGAAATTAGACCCCTTATAAACTTCATACTATCCATCCTCTTTACCCAACACAGATTCAAAGTCCATCCATTTTCTGACCCGCTTAATCCCTCATGGGGTGGCTGGTGCCTATCTCCAGCATTCACTGGGCAAGAGGCGGGGTTCACCCTGGACAGGTCGCCAGTCTGTCGCAGGGCAACACAGAGACAGACAGGACAAACAACCATTCACGCACAAGGAGAATTTAGAGAGGCTAATTAACCTAACAGTCATGTTTTTGGACTGTGGGAGGAAGCCGGAGTAGATTCAAAGTCTGATAAGCAATAAAATATTTTTCTGCAAGATTACCCTAAAGGAGTAATAACCGGTGGGTTTTTATAGCATATATGCCGTAAAGTGATACACACACCCTGACCTATTTGACACCTTAGCCCATAGCCCAGAAAAAAGTGAGTGCCTCATTTTACATTCAAGTCCTAACCTTACTAGTAAAATTAGCAAAAAATTGTGTCGCTCAGCTGCAAGTACAGGGAGGCTAAAGTTACTATCCACACTCGTATTGTATGTTGGGTTCTTACAACTACAAAATACAAGTTTAGAAAGAAAAAAAAAAAGACTCAGATTTTCAGGTTTTAATTTGATATTTCTCCATAAATCGACGTACGATACAATTTTACTAACACTATCAATCTGGCTGAAGCCCTACATGAACGTAGGCCTATTCATTTGTTGTCATTAAGCGTGAACTGCACTGATTTTTCCTCAATCCGGCGCTGCTCTGTAAAGACGGTGAATAATCAACAGTCCTGGGGGATTGTGATCCCTTTCATCCGTACTTCAGAGCCTAAATGCTGAAAATATGCTAACTTTACAGGTTAAAATCTCTTAAAAAGCCAGAAGATTGGTACCGTTGGCATTTCTGTGGTGAAGCTCAAAGTGGCATTCAAGCTTCATTTGATTAAACATTTACGCCAATGATTTGTAGATTTTATCAAAGCGGTTGAATGCAAACTCTATAAAACAGCGGCATTCACAGAGGGTTGCTGGGTCTAGTTGTGTTTGTAAATTAGATGAAAACTAAGAGAAACTTCCATCCTCCACAAAACTCCACCTTTAGTTCAGGGTTCATCCTTAAAACTCTGCCTTCCTACCAGGGGTCCGTTTCAACCCACTTTTAGCCCCGGATCCTGCAGCGGAGATGTAGCTTTAGGGGGTTTTACAACACTGGTTTAGCTGTTAGAGAGTCTGGTGTTCTGCGGCTGCCTTTGATTTCACAACAAAATCCAACAATTTTGTGTTTGTCAGCAGTTTTGTCGAGTAAAAGAAGAAGTTTAGACAATTACTGCCATCATTCAACAAGAAAAAGCCACTTCCAAACCTGTTGATTTGACCTAAGCTCCCCCCAACTAAATATGACCCCGGATAGAAAGCCCCAGCCTTCTCTAGTCGTACACAAAAGCAAGACCTCAAATCTGAATTCACAACAAGCAGCAACGGAAACACATTTTGTGTTTTTGTATAAAGTAAGTATTTCACTCTTTTTAGTTACAGTTAGAAAAAAGAAAGAAATAATGAAACCACCTTCCAAGCAAGAATCACTGAAAATTAAAGCTAGATGTATGAAACAACAACTTTAACACAGATGATAAACTCTACATTCAAAGCCAACTTAACTGGACACAACTTGACTGAAGAAATGCACACAGAAGCGTGGGCAAATAGGAAATTATTGTATATATCGCATTTTACAATACCATAACTCTTATTTTAAGCAAGTTTGAATGACCAGTTATCATCACCAAGTATTTTACCTTGCAAACATTTATACGTAGAGCACAATACGTGTTGAGCATGTGCTGCTGTGCAGGTTGGTGTAGGTGACAACATCTGAACACCTGAGCTTCATCTGAAATGATTAAAAAACTAACTTTGAACTAATGCCGGTCATCTGTGTCACAGAGCAGAGTCTGAGTGAGATTTGTTGCTAATTCGTATTTTACGAGGAATTTGTTTTTGGCAATACAGCGAGCAAACGTAGAAGTAGCGTGAACAATACAAAACGAATCAAAGCTGTATAGGAATAGGCAAGAACACCTATTTGCAGAGGAAGAAATGACCGATGTTTACACACTCATTATTCCGAGTTTGTGTTGCATTGCAACAGATTGAGATCGTTGGGATTCAAGACAGACAGAAAAAAACTATGTGGAAAAGCTGCCACCACCATGTTTCACAGTGGGCATGGTGCATACAGAATGCGGTGTTAGTTTTCCAGCCCACCAGTTTTTCAGTGTTAGTCTGATCTGGCCAGTGTCACACTTTAAATGGGACTAAAGACTCTTTCAATATATAATATGTCATAAAGGTCGGATTTGCAGTGTAGGATGTGCCCGGGAAACCTCCAAATTAAGGCCCCTTAAAGGCGTCTGGATCAGACATTTAAATTACCCCAGTTGACTCCTCTCCTCTATCTGCAAAAATCAGACATTTGACTTCTGAGTAAAGATGGAAGGTAGCATAGGTCTGGTTTACTAAGGCCACAAGCACTTATGTGCAAATGAAGGATAAGCTCACTCTGCCATTTCATATCTTTTACAGTGTTATTTCTAAAGGCAGATAACCCTGAAAAATCACCTCTGGATTTTTATTTTGCGATTGTCTCAAAAAGAATTTACAAATTGAAAGGTATAAGAGGCAAAGGCAATTTGGATAAGCAAGAACCATATATAAATAGAAATGTACAATGGATGCAAAGGCATTTGTACTACTTGAACTGTTTTGCATTTTGTCAAATTATGATTACAAATGTTAGTGTATTTCATTGGTATTTTATGACATTGACTTGTACAAAGTAGTGCATAATTGTAATGTGGATAGAAAAGAATCTGTGGTTTAAAAAGTGGTTTTCAAATGTAAATCTGAAAAGTGTGGACTGCATTTGTATTCAGGGCCTGATATTCCAAGATAAAAAGAAATGGCTAAATTCTAGTCAACACAAAGCTTGTTGTTCAATTGAAATCGGAAAGAGAAGGACATACCCTTACCAGGACATGGTCGTCAGCCTAAACTGACGGGCTATCACTCGGAGAAACATCTCCTACTTTAAATTTATTTTTCAGAACTACCTTGAATGTAGTTAATCACCGGGAATGCAAAAAAAATTAAAGCAAATTAAAACTTTAACAAAGAAATAACCAAAATACCAAGCAAAATGTCTCCCAGGGAGTACAATGTGCCTCATCGATACATAGGTTATTATCTTATTTCAGACTTTTGTTTTCTTTCTGATCCCTTTGGCAATGCAAATTCAGTTATTAATGCTTTTAAATATATACAACGTTCCAAATCTCTACTTTTTAAAAGTGATTTGACTCATAAGTATTTATCAGCACTAGCCATGATTTTAAATTTATGAACTTCTAGTGTCTGCCCCTGGAATTCAGCATCGACAAGTGTCCAAAACAAGATTAGAATTACAATTTTAACCAGTGTTGTATAGTAACGAAATAAAAATACTTCACTACTGTACTTAAGTATATTTTGGAGAATGTTATACTTTTCTCAAGTATAACATTTTTTGATAACTTTTACCTCACTATATTTCTGAACTTAATTGCATACTTTTACTCCAATACATTTTCAATGTTTGGTTTAGTTACTCATTACAAAAAGAGAGAGAGAGAAACAAGTGTTTTGACCCCACCTACTGATTGACTGCAACAAAGTCGGGACTTGCCTGGCCTTGTTCATCACCACCAACAGGATAAGAAGCTGGTTCAGTGGTAGGGCAGGTTAAATTAACCTTGTGGTATAGGTAAAGCATCTAATAGCAGAGAGTTTTCTTAACTAAATGATAACCTGCAGGTGTATCTATTAGCAGGTTTACCACTTCCTGTAGGTTGGCTGGACCTGGTTTATCAATTAACCATGTTCTTAGTATACACCCCCTGGTCTAAATTTTACCTGCACTTGGTTGTGTACAATTTTAAAGTATATAGCACTGACCTTACTTGAAGAAGGAAAACTGAAAGCTTACAAAAAGGTTGTGTTTTCTGTCTAATTTCTCCTGCACTTGGGTGTTTATATTATTTCAAGTAAATTTGACTTTTAAAGTTTACTAAAATGTCATTCAAACTGCATTTGCTTTGTTTTACTTCTTACTTTTTATTACATTAAATACATCTATTTTTACAGTAATTTTCATACATAAGACATTTCAGATACTTTAACTCAAGTAACATTTCAGTCAGTGACTTGGACTTTTACCAAAGTCATATTTTGGAGAGGTACCTATACTTTTACTTCTGACTGATTAGTGCCCAACAGGTGTGACAGATTGCTGAGGGAGTGGAGGGTGAGCTTCTTCTTCTTTTTTTTTTACCGGTGTCTTGCAATCAAATAATGCATTATCTCCGCCTACTTGATCTTTAGTTACTTTTCCTTAAATCGTTAGTTTTAGTCCAGTTTGTTGTAGATAAGATGACATGATCTTAAGCACAATCTTTCCGTATTTATTTGAGAAGATATTTGTAATGTTCAGTTGTTTGATTCCTTCTTGTTCCATTCCTTAGATCCATTCTTTGATTTGAGTATTTAATACACTCAAACAGCACATGTTCCACAGTTTCTGGAATGCTGAAACTATGGATGCTTCCCAGTAATATGCTGCATAAACTGACAAATATTCAGTTTTAAACACCTTAACTTTTAATTCAGGAATGTCAAAAGCACAGCTTGTTTTTCCATTCTCTGGATTTTTTTACCCATCCGTGAATACATGTACATATTACCCATATCTCTTCTGTATCAAAGTGTTCACATAAGCTTGTATACCTAACACGTTATTGCTTGAACTAATCTTTTTTTAATAAAGAAAGATCAACACTAGGTTGAGGTAGTAACCATGATGGTATAGCTGGCATTAAGGTAGACTAACGCCCCAGTTATCGATTCCTAACTCCTCAATTATCTGAATAATTCCCTTACTAAATACCTCCTTTTTAATTTTACTATTTTCCCAACTTTCAATTAGTATTCTTTTTTTTAGACGTGTTTCTTTTTGACAGTTGAGCCCAATAATTTACCCTCAACTGTTTCCTTCTAAGACTTAATGGCATTTCTCCAACCTCGATTTTACTAACCCTAACCCTTATGTCCAACCTTTTTAATGATGAACCGAATCAAAAACAATACCACCGTAATCTAGAACTGATCTAACTAATGCAATATATACATTTTTCAACGCCATACACCTCCTGTTAAACACCTCATAATATTCAATACTTTCTAAGTATTGAATAGTTTCCACGTAAGCAAACTATCAAACCCAAGAATTTAAAACCTTTTACCCTTTCTAATCTTTGTTTATACAATTTCAGACAAATTTGACTTTCTTTCTCGTGAAAAACATTGAGATTTCTCAACAGATAACTTAAATCCCTTATTTCAAAGACCAATCTTCCACTACAATCAATAGCATCCTGAACTTTCTTTGCAACATATTCCTTCCTCTTTTCCAAATTGCCCCGTCATCTGCAAAAAGGGATTTTCCTATGTCAGGTTTATCATAATAGAAAATAGTACTGGACTAACTCCCCTGAGGGGTGCCGTTTTCAACTAAAAATGAATCAGACACATAATTACCCGCACGAACCTGGAGGGTAAACTGAGTGAGAGGAGGAACTGAAAAAAAAACAGGAAAAAAGCCGGACTAAAAAACTAAACCATGACAGTTTCTACCAAGTTTTATTTTAGAAAAGAAATATACCGTTGCAAAAGTTCTTCAACATGTTTATACACTACTTAGAAGTATTTGCTTGATTGGTTTTATCTTATGAACTACTAACAAAATTATCATAATTTGCATAAAAAGTAGTCGGTATTAGAAAAAAGATATGTAGTGTTTTCAGACATCAAGTAATGAGAGGAAAATAAGCCTATATTAAATTTTAATTAACTAATGTTTTGCAACAGGAAGACTTTTGAAATCAACATTAAAAACACATTTGTTTAGGATTGCCTTCAACTGTTCTAGTTAACTGAATCACCGCTTTTTTTGTTCTATTTTCTATCTACATTTTATTCCTACTTGCTTTTATTCTGTTTTATTTTTGCTATATTTTAATCATGTAAAGCACTTTGCATTGTCTTTGTACTGAATTGTGCTATATAAATAAATTTGCCTTGCCTTGCCATGTGTTGTGATAATAATAATACCTGCGGATGTTATCTTAGTTGTCCACACAGCCTCCACGGGATTACCTAGTAGGCAACGGGCCAAGGTAGGAGTGCCTAAACTATTTCCAGGGGCCATTTTTAAAAAATAATTTCTCTTCAACTTCAATTCAAGAATGGTACAAATTTAGCTTGAAACTCAAAACTAGAGGTAGATGGACGCAGATTACTTACAACTCAGTTTTCTTGTTCACCAGCCCGTGAGTAATTTCCACTTGACCATTTTGGCCGGTGGGGTGAAAAAGTTTAGACACCACCAATCTAAGGGTGGTAACTCAGAAAGACAGAGTATAGCCTGCAAGTTTGCTGCTTAACATATAACAAATACACGGTGCTCCTAGCTAGCCCATTTGGAGTTTCAAAACACTGTTACAAACAAGAATGGTAGTGGTACCATTTTAGATGTTTAGATTTTTTTTTCTAGTTGAAAGAAAAGTGTAGAAAGAATGGTTGGGTTTTATATATTTTTTATTATTAATATGCATTTATTGTATCACAAACTCATTGTAAACAACACTCATTTCATATATCACAAGCTAATTTCAGAAAATACTACTTTAATATATCACAAACTCAATGTAAAAAACACTACTTTAATATATCACAAACTCATTGTAAATAGTCATTTAATATATCACAAGCTAATTGTAGAAATATAATATATATTAAAGAAAGATATGAGAAAACATGCATGCTTTGGTTTCAAGATCCCTGCCAGTACTGCGTGATGGCTTCAAGTTGATCTTTTAATTCATAGTTTTCTTCAACCATCTCATCATACCCGTCAAGGATTGTATGAAATAACTCCTTGGCCATCGTCAATTCGTACAGATAGGCCTGCACGACGGCATTGACTGTGTGGTTGTCTTGGTGGATGTTGTGAGCGGTTAGAAACCGTTGAACGGCATCGAAGAAACGTGCATTATAAAGTAGTCGCATTACACCCTTGTAATTGCGTTCAAATAACCCATTCTGAAGCAGCTCCGAACATTCATGGTCTCTCTGACTAGGACGGTTGTTATTACACCCATAACATTTACCGTGCATGTATTTTCCGATCGCAGCGTTCAAAAGATGAAACACCACGGTTTTCACCGCTTTGATGAACCCGAAGCGCTTCCATCCATTGTATTCATCGGCGCCGGTGTCAGTCTCTCCTTGGCTGGATGGAAGCAGCGTATCCTCGGGTTGAGAAGGGTCTGGGGAGGCTGGATCTCCTTGGCCCGAGGGTAGTTGTGAGTCCTGGGATACCTCAGGGGTGGGTGGAAGATTCAGCACTTGTAAATCTTCCTCCTGGGTCTCTGACAGTGATGGCATGGCTGGAAGCCTGGCTGGAAGTGTGGTTGGAAGCGTGGAATTCTCATCCCGTAAAACAAAGTACTCGGGCCGTACATGCACGCCTCCGGGGGCATTAGCCCAGTCGTCGATACGCCTCTGCAGCAATGTGAGGAGACTCTCGCTGTCGCTGTCGAGTTTGGAAGAGGATTCAGGGGTTGGCGAGGGGAAAGGAGGGTGGTACGGTCCCGGAAAGAATTTGTCGCTGTCCGGGGAGCCATGCTGCGATGATGTTGAAGCTGTAGTTCTTTCAACCGCGTAGTTGTTCATGGTTTCAGATGCTAAAAGTCTGGTCAGTGAAGTTGCATGGATGTTCCGATCGGTCTGCCCGGTTGTTTTTTTATACTGAGAAGGGGTGTGGTTAACGTTGAAGGGGGGGCGGTATCGGGTGTTGTGAGGAGGGAGGGTCTAAAAAGCTACCACTTTCTTGATCACCCAAAACATCTCTCCAGTTGCAACAGTTGCAGAACAGCGTTGACATCCGGTCTGCTATCATCTTGTCACGCCATGCGTCAAGCAGAAAAATAACCGGAGTTGTTTTATCTTGAGCCTGTCTTGGAGTTGCGCGGAAGAAACCATCGACCGGTAAGCCCCGCCTTTGATTGCCATGTTGGTGAGAAGATCCTATTTGTTGAATCTGTGTCAGTTTTGAATTCCTAGAGTGGGGGAGGGGACCGGAAATGGGGGAGGGGTATGGATTCCGGAAGTGGGGGAGGGGATCGGAAATGGGGGAGGGGTACGGATGAGAAATAGGATATTTGTGCAAAATTGAATGAAGAACAAGAAACAGCAGTAAGCACCAAAAACTTAAATCATTTTTCATTTTTACAACGCTTAATTTTATACTGAGCCTTGATGGTAACAAAAAAGTTATAATAAAGGGGAGACAAACATTTCACACATAAATGTCTTTTGACATTTTTCGGAGGAGTCACCGTATATGCCTTCGAATAGGTGGGAGGGGAAGGGGGCCTTATATATACATTATTGATAATACAAGCATTGTGTTTGTCCGCGTGATGGGGATTTTTAGGATACGTAAAGGCGTGAAATACAACATCCTGTCGATTTTTTTTTTGTGACAAGGTGTCCTATTTATAAATACTAAGCATGACGGCGCGAGGGTTGTAGAGAAAGACACAGTTTTTGTGTTGAGGGGTCAGATGATTGAGAGAAAGCGAGATCTCCCCCCTTGTGTCTCCTCCCGCGCGGCGCTTCGAACAGGTTGAGTATTATTTTAACTGCTTACTGACCGAGTGAACTTATGACCCTCAAACTGACAGGGACCTGTAGAGTGTATGGACTTATTATGTTGTAAGCTGCAACTGGTAAGCGATCAGTAACGCTTGCTGTTTACAGGGAGAGCTGAGGGGTTGCATCGCAGGATTCTGGGCTGAGCGAGAACCCTGAGCTTTTTATTTACAGATTCCGGATGGGGAAGCTTATTTATATAGTTTTATTTTTTAATCTTTATTTTGAAACTTTAAGTATTCAGAGTCTGACTGCTTTTACGGCTGAAACAAAGACTGATTTCCTCCCACCTTAAAGATTGGGTGCGCGTAACGGAATTAAATAATTCAAAATAATTATAATAATACTAATACAAAAGATTGGGTATGTATACCGGAGTTAAATAATTATAAATAACTTTAAATGATTACAATAATACTACTAAATAAGGTTGGGTATGCGTAACAGAATTAAATAATTACTATAATATCAATGATAGTAGTAATAATATTATTAATGATATGAATATAAATGAAAATAATAATAATACAATTAATAAAGGAATAATTAATTTAATAATGATTAATGTGGGGGGTGTCACATGAGGCTGTCACATGAGGGGTCATATGGAGGTCACGGTAGGGGTCAATGATAGGGTGTCACATGAGGGTCACGAGCAGGGCCACGTGACGATCATGTGATCACCTAAAAGGTCAATTAAAAAATAAGCCCCGCCCCTTTTTAATCGCCCCGCCCACTTTTAATCCATCAAAATCGGATTAAAAAGTGACAGAACATATACCCTTATGTCTCTTATGATCATTTGCCAATGGAATGAGTATTTTGACCCCTAAATTAAGATAATTAGACATCCTGCACTTGAAATAAGATGATGGAGATGAATTGTTCCTATTTTAAGTGCACAAATCTTATTCTATTGGCAGATCATCTTATTTACCTGCCTTAAATCATAGACAGATACACTAGTTTTAAGAAAAGTTTACTTATTTTTAGTTCCGTTTTTGCAGTGAAGTGTTTGCTTTTTTTTCTGCATGAAAATTCTAGTTTGATATTCCTACAAATTCCCTTTTCATGCTCTAAAAGGTATTACCAATATTAAGCTGACTAAACGTCCTCTTTTGTCCGGATATGTCGACTTTTCACATTTTGGTCGGGGCTTCCAGTGGTGATTCATGGATTAAGGAAAATGTCCAGTTGTCATCGTTTTGAAGGAACCAATAGACGTGGTGCAACGTATGTTACAAGACGGCCCTTCCTAAATGTGGCATCATCCCTCAGCTGCTGCCTTGTGGTGGTTCTTCTCGCGCACACATGGAACAACGGGGCAATGCTGCTAGCATTGCAGTTGTTTACAAGATGTTAAAGCGCAAGTGTACCTTTACAGACAACTGCAAGAAATTTCCCTCAGATTGCCCTGTCAGGACAAATGGGTGGCAGAGTGCACCATGTGCAAAGCTGGCTGGTGTTTCTGTGTATGACTAATGTGCCGAAGATCTCGTGGGTCACGTGGACACAGATACATATAAAAAGGCTGTGCGAGTTGAATAGTTCGTTGTCACACTGTGAGAAAGCTAAAAGTATGACATATTACATCATGGAAGATTGCACAGTTTGTCTTTGCACCTCCTTCACACACTGCAAATGTGCTTTTCTTTACCGATGCACAGCCAGCGGACAGAGGACAGGAAGCAGCTGTCTGTTGGGTCACTGAAGGTGATTCGCCTTGTGAGATATAATCTAAAATGCAGTTTTTGAAAAGACTTTTTTGTTTTGTTGAGCAACAAAAAATGATAGGTAGCAGGAGACAAAGAAGATGACAATAAAATATGAAGAAAGAGAAAAATAAAAACTAAGGTAAATACAGTCTTTGTGAGACTGTTTATACTTTCAATTTGTATTATTATATTTAAAAATAAAATAATCCTTCTTTTTTTTCAGATTTCTGGTTTATACATTTGTCCAAAAAGTGAGCTACTTATTTTCTGATACAGAGTCATTATTTAATCCCAAGCCATAGTCATTTTTGTTCTTGTTGACTTATCAAAGCCTATCTGAAAGTTAGAATTTCGCAATTTTTTTCTAAATACACAGAGAAGACATACTTTAAATATGTTAAAATTACAAATCTTCAGGTAAACCTTAAGGTGTTTCACTGGTGTCTTAATTTTTACAACTCTAAATATGGTCGCCCTAAGTCCAATAAGGAACACGTTGTCAGTGACTGCACAACCGTTTGCTCCTTTCAAGACATCATAGCCATGAAGGTTCTTACATTTTGTTCACAGTTTGTGTTTATCTGACCTTTTCACACTGTGCTACAATTCTAGTAATGGCGGAAGAATTCAGACGTACTCTGACCTTTTCTTAATTTGCCGGCTCAATATAACAGTAAAGCTATCAGATCTTCCACTCAAATGTAATATAAATTGACTCGAGTCGGACATTAAAGTGCACTCCCTCATTCCACAGGTTGTGATTTAGCAATCAGCCTGAGCAGACTCTAAAATAGATTGTGCTAATTCTTACTTTGTTGGTCAGTTTCATTTAGTGCAATCAATTAAAATACCATACATGCTAAATGAATCTTGCAGGGTAATTTAAAAATGTCAATCATTTTGTAGGAAAGTTCATGATGAGCCTGTGACTAATTTCATACTTAGTGTCTGGGACTGAAAAATAAATTACAGACAATTACTAATACTTGTAGCATCAGTGGACTGGATCATCGCCCTTGTTTGATGTTAAATGACTTTTCAGCATACCCAGTATGTTTAGAACAAGGACCTGACCTGAACAAACCAACTTCAGCCTTGCCAATGAGAGACAGAGTTGCATAACAGCAAAGTACCACCAAAATGTGATAGTATTTGCCAAGTGATCCTGCAAACACTATTTTGTATAGAAGCAACAGGAGTCAGAATCTGCTTAACAGTATCAAAAGATTTGCTAGCAAAATTCCTGTGTGCACTCACAGTGTGAGAAACAGAAAAGGAAAACATAACCCCAATTGAAATGTTTTAGATACATGTGAATATATGTATGTTTCAAGTGTTTATATGTGTAATTAACACAGTTGTTAAAAATTAGGAAACTGCAACTTTGTTAACACATTCCCAACTCACTGTTTTTAAACAGTGTGTTCTGTATTTCTGGTCTGCTTCTCTTATTGGCTTCCATGTTAGCAGACTGCTGCTCTTTTGCCAAGATAAAATACCAAATGATGCACTCTGCATTGGGAACCCTGGGAAATCTCATATGATTGGCTGAGGAACCAGGAAGTAAACACGGACTACACTCTTAACCGAAGTAGTTCCGGATCGTACCTCTAGGTTTGAAGAGAGAAGACATTGTTGACGAAGAGGACCGATTGTTTATAGGGGATGTTACTTCCATCCTGGGTGACAAATAAGAATGATTTAGGTTAATTTTATAGTAAATAGCTTACTTATAGCTCCTTTAAGTCTTTGTCCCTGAGTGCATTTACAAACTGCAATCTGGCTTTTGATGTCATCTTTTTTGGATAATTGGTTTCTTGTGTAAAGTTTGTCCATGTAAACTCTCAAATCTGAAGAAAAAACAAATCCTTGCTGACCTAAAACAAATCAAGTTTAGACTAATTGCCTGTGAAAATTCTCAGTTATCCGGGTCATCGTAACAGCTAACAGGCTTAAATTGGAGGCAACCAGACTTTCGCTCAGCTCTCTCTGAAAATGTTTTGACACCTATCCAGGAGTCTGTGTCAATTTCGGTAGCTCGCACTTGAGCATTGGAAAACTGAGCAAAAGTTTGGCTGCTTCCGACTGAAGCCTGTTTGCTGTTTAGACTAATTAATTGCCAGTGATGGGAAAAAAAGTTATTTGTCCCTTTATATAAAGTATGTACATATCTGGTTTCAGCTACTTATTTAGATCCACATTTAATTTATTTAACATTTAAAGGATGTTCCTCAAAAGTTAATGGAAATTTAAATGCATTTTTAGGTATAATAATCATAATGAATTTTCAAAAAGTTTGATGTAATCCACTAAACAAACTACATAAAGAAGTGAGAAACACAGTTGGGTCTTCGCATACACGAAGATATGCTAGCACAAACTATCAATATTACCAAGATTGATCTGGCAACTGTGATAGAGCAAACTGGCTTCAGGATATTGCTCTCACCGCTCTGAACCTGCTGCTGCTGCAGTTGCACAGACAGATATAAGCCATCTGCAGCCGCTCCCAGCCTGGCAACATGCCGCAATCTGACAAATCATCTCATAACTCATGCCAGATAGTTATACACAACACAATATTACCTTCATCTGAACGTGTTCCTGAGGAGTGACACTCAATTGAATCAACCTGTCTTGCCATCCAGATCATGTCATACTAATAATGTTACACACTCAAACAGGCTTACAGGATTACCACCCGCTCTGGAACCTACAATCTGTGCTAAAAACAAACATGAAAAGAAGATTATGTCACTGTATATGTATGGGAGATGTTATGCAAATGCGAATGCATCCCAGTCAACCGCATGTTGGTTTAATTTTATAGATGTGCAGACTGAAATTCTTCCCTTCTAAAATTCACATGCAGTAAGTATAAGAAATGTGATGTGTTTTGCCACGAGCTTAAGGCGAGGTGATCTGAGCAATGTCCAGTTATCCAGGAGAGGCAGCTGGTTCCTATCGATAAAGCCGGGGGAATTCATTTTGCAGTAGGAACATGCTGCCGTGTATTAAATGCATTATTTTTTTTTTTTTTCTAATTGGAGAATGGAGTGGTGCTTGTTTAGCCACCGCCAAACGCCTCAGGGGAAGAGGACACAACTGCCTGCTGAGAAAGGGAAAGTCATTTGTTCTAATTTCATATTATCTATTGGGGGAGGCTGAGTTATCAGAAGGAGCTAAATTGAAATACGCCCAAGCGTGCCCATGCAGACACAGTCAGCAAAAAATACAGAAAATAGTAGCTTTAAAGACCCTTAAACAGAAACGGGAGGACTATCACACGAAGCCTGTGTTTACAAGCCAAAGGCACAAAGAGGATGATGCAAGGCAAAAGACACATTTAACTTTGGAGACATGAAGATTACAGCTTTTCTAATATATTTGTGCTTGTTTGGTGTCGTTTGTTTTTCTCAGGAACCAGCTTCTCTGACTTAATCGGAAATCCTGTTGAACTTCACCTTTAGTTCATGTTTCCAACAGATTATGTGAAACAATCCCAATGAAACAAAAAAGTTCTGCATATCTCAAATATGCTGTTTAAATGGTGTTTTTTACAGAAACATGGAGCTTATTGGAGAGCCAAGAAACTTTCCACAGATCTTTAAACCATGATCCTTCCAGCTGAAATATAAACACTACACAATTCAACAGTTACACACGGGCATGAGCTGGTTTTTATAATAATTCAGCAGACATGTATATAGGCTAGTTGCTGCAACACCTTCTGAATGGAACAAATTGGGTATTTTTAAGTGAGATTCTGTGAAGTTATCGGCAATAATAGTTCCATTACCTGTGAATTTGTAAAAAAATAAAAATAAAAAAAATTAAGAAATCCTCAAAGTGATGAAAGGATCCCTTCCTCAACAAATTAAAGTTGCTAAAATGAACTAAAACAGGGGTCCATCTGACAAGTAATGATACTTTCAGAACTTTCCTACAAACAAACCCCAACAACTGTGGGTAAGAGAGCAATTGTTGATAGTAACGTCTCAAAACTAAAATATAAAAATATCCAAACCATCTCTGACTCGTGTTAACAACAGATAATAGCTAAAAAAAACAAGTGTCTAACGAATTCAAGCTCTGTAGAATTTTAATATGCAATTTAAATTATTGTCTTAACAGTAACACAAAACATATAGAAGAAAAGACACTGAACAGACCTAAAATACATGTACATTGGCTGCCAAATGCTTAAAATACTATCATAATCAGATAGGATCATAGCTGAAGACAAATCTGCTGATGCTCTGATCACTAATAGATTTTTTAACGGGAAGTTTTATTGATTGTTTAAAGACTTTTTTTTTCCCTTCCCAAATTTTCTGTCAGTTTTTTGAAGTAATCCTATATATTCTATGCTTTGCATCAGAGTAATAACCATGTTTACATAGTTTACATAACCACGAGTAAAGCCAAGATTATTCTTCAGCACTGGTCCTGGGTCTGATGCTGTGACATAAGCATAGCAGAGTAACACTCTATACGAGGGATTTAGATGCACTTCACTCATCTCATCTTAACCAGGGGGTTCTGCTGTTAAAAAAACTTTACTATTACACACAGGGAATGGTGCCACAGGGAGGGCCGTACATGGAGTACATTTTCTACAACACAAGCCTAGCTTCACAGTTTGTCTTTATCACCTTTACTTACGAGCAGAATTTAAAGTTTGTGTCTATTTGCAATAAATCTTCGGTCTTTACTCAAAACCTTGTATGATGTTTCAGAATCTGCCCCACGGCTCTTCTTTCACCGTGTCCCATTTGCATGACTGGTGACAAGTTACAATAAATGATGCGCACGTCCAGCATAAACGATAAATTTCCACCCACACACAGTCACGTTCACCCCACCCCCCACATCGTTGGTGCCGTTACATAATTACTAGGTTTTTTGTACATGTTTAAGAGTGGCGGTCTCAAAACTCTCGTAACAGAAGAAACCAAAACTAACATCATACTGTATGTGTATTTCATGATGAGTTCAGCATAAAATTATGCCTTAATGGGAAAACACATTTCTTACCCAAGTCCTTGTGCTTGAAACACTTATTACGTTACGCTTAAACCTAATTTGTAAATTACTTTTCATAGTTTGTGCAAAACTGTTCCATAATTAGCCTCTGAATATTTCAGAACGATATGTCGATGGCTCTTACTAGACTTTAAAAGTATCCAGTATTTAAATTAAAGTTGATGGATTTTTTTTTTAATATCCTTTTATCTGTATCCAATTATATCCAGATATTTACTTTCAAAATGTTAGACATAAATACATATACCAAAGCACTGAGGAGTGTTGCAGTGGCAAAAGGATATAATCAACTTAAACAGCACCATGTTCCCTTTGAGTAGGTCAACTTTGTAGTCGAACTCAGGGGTCCTCATATGAATGCAAAATAATCCCATTTGGTCCGGTCTTTAATCATAAAAGGATTTATCCTGTATTCTGTAACAGCTGGTAATTACCGCTACAGATCAAGGAAATAATGTATCTCTTTATTGGTCATTATACCAAAGGAATTGTGTCAAAGGAAAATAAAGAAAAAAAATGTCCCTTAAAAATCACAATTTTACTGACACTTTGAACAGAAAACCTTGGGAAGAAGATGAGTTTAATGTTTTAGACTGTTAATGCAGCTCATGTCTTGTTTTGCAGTTCTAAATCTGCAACATTTATAGTTAATTATTCAATAATGCATGTAATCATGTAAATGGGATAAAATATTAATTGGCTCAGGATTTCAGTCTGTAGCTCCTAATAAGTGATATACATTTTTTTTTTCAATTATTTCTCCGTATAGAAAACAATCTCTGAGTTTAAAGATTCATCCCCCAAATTTCTTACTCATACTGGTTCAAAGTTTTATGCTATGTTCACAGCTTTAGCCAACCTTTAGGGATGAATCACAACACTTTGATTTCATCTCATTCATGTGTTTGCACCACATTGAGGTGGTGCGTTGCTATCTTATACATATTCCACTGGTTTGTTAAAGAACTCTGAGAAGAATCTGCCGGTCCTGAGAACTAAGTAATCAAAGACAGCTAATTATTTTGGGACAGTTGTAACCAAAATATTTGAACAAAGTATTTTTTTTAATGAATAAAAAACATTAGATGTCCCTAAAATGACTATATTAAACCAGTTAAGAGCATGCTAAGACAAAAGAGTATGATAGAAAGGACAGTAAAATAAAAGTAAATAAGTATATAAAAAGTGGATTAAGACCACTAAAATAAGTAACATTTTATCTAAAAAAAAAAAGACTTATTTAAAAGAGAGACAGCAACAGGAACAAAGCTGTGTTGTGGCCTTAACTCTAGGGACTTTGAGGCTACAACAGATGACTTCCAGCAGATGGTAGCTGCTGGAACTCACTCGCCAGGAGATGGGAGCGTCTTCGTAAACAGATGCCTTAATTTCACCATCTTAATTTACCAATGCTGTTTAAAACAACAAATGTGTTTGTGAAAGCTCTACAAGTTTCTTTAAATCAAGAATAAAAACACATTTGTTTAGGATTGTCTTAGACTGTTCTAGTTAAACTGTTAACTGACACATCATTAGTTTAAATTTGTAGTCCAACAATTTTTAAAAGCATTAATATTTACTTTTAGATTACACTGCGAGAAGCAGTTACACACAGTATTTATAGCAGGGTTTGTTACCACTACCAGGTGATATTAAAAGACCAATAATGTTTAAGATCTAAGTTGGACATTGTAAATAGGGATTCAGAGTAAAATACTGGCTGGGAGTCAGCTTTATGCTAGCCTGGCCAGCCAGACTGACTTGACATGTGCATTCAGTACACAGCATGTTGGTCTGGACAAGCTCAGACTCGGCAATCTAAAACGTACTGGACTAATAAAAGAGCAGGAGACGTGAGTTTACGACATGTAATCCTTTACCAAGGCTGGGCGGTAAGACCTAAAATTCATATCACAGTATAAATCTAATTCCTTCATGGTAACAGTGTATATCAGGATATAAATTTAAGGTTGAAAATGTTGATAAAACGCAAAGATAATGTAATTTTTAGAACATTTATTTAGCATAAAACAGTAGTCATAATGAAACGCAGCATATTATTTTGCATTTTATTGATAGTCTTTGAATATCACTAAAAGCACATACACATACACACCTTAGTCATTTCTTTACACCCACTGTGGTCCACTGTATGGAAATGGACTATATCTTTACACAACTATGTTGTGATGGCTCGTTATGTCACTCCATCGCTTGCTCTTTAGGTCATAAGCCATACTCTTTGAAAAAGAATGTGCAATTGAGGTCTGCTATTGAGTAGCCCATTGGGGTCAGTTATAAGAAACCACTGTTTAGCTTTCTTTTTTTTTAGGCAGAAGACAGACTTTTATTACACTAAAATTACTAAAGATTTTAATCTACACTTTAATGACAATTTGCACAGATTACTGCTCTTTACTCTGGGTTTAACAAAACTCCAGGGGCTTGACTGCAGCTGGTCCAGAATGCTGCTGCTCTTCTTTTAACTGCTACCGGAAAACGAAAACACAATTCTCTGTTTTCAACGCAAGTTATTGACTACTGGTTCACAATCGGATTTATACCAAAACTCTGGAATGAAGAAGCTTTACATATCAGGCAGGCTTACTCACTTTCTGTTTTTAAATGTTCTCTTAAAACACATTTAGTTCTTTTTGGCTTTTAACACAGTTTGAAATGTTAGGTTCTGATGTTTTTAGTGTTTCTTTTGGTGTATCTGCATTTCATTGTACATTTTTATTTTGTTTTGAATTACTAGTTTTTATTGTATAAAGCACTCAAGGCTAATGAGTTTTATTTTAATGTGCCATGTAAACAATGTGTAGAGTTGAGAATATTAGTTTTTAGAAAGGGGGAAATATGGTTGTTTTGCAAGCAGAAAAACAATATTTTCTGTTATGAATAAAGCTGGAGGACCAAATATCAGCCAGACACAGAGTTTAATTCTCAAAAGTGTATTGCAATAACGAATTGTGGAAGAAGATGCTGGCAGACAGTAATGGGCAGGAGACCAGAGGATGTAGGTGGGATGACTAGCAGAACCAGACTTGAAAAAGTGAAGCAGGCAGTGGCAGACCAGAACCAGAGATGAAAGCAGGAGCTGACCAGAACAGACGATGCAGACAGAGAAACCACCAGAACGGGCTGAGCAAGCAGCTGGAACTCACAGGGAACTAGGCAGACTGAGCAGCATGCAGGCACTGGAAGCACACATCAGTGAGAGCTGAACAGGAACAGGGAAATAGAGTCCAGTTGGCAGAGCACACAAGAACTGGTAGAAACACGGTGGAAGTGCACAGGAGGCAAGACGAGACGTTCTTGCAGAGAGTGAATGACTGAGGCAAGTGTAAGTAGACAGCTGAACAGAGTTGACTGTGATTAGTGGCAGCAGGTGGAGCTGATCTGAGGTGATGAGTGAGGAGTGGACTGAGCTGATTGGATGGGGACAGAACACTGTTGGCCGAGGGGAGTGAAAACTAATTAGCCCAGAAAAGTCCAAAACAAGGACCGGATAGGGTGGTAATTTGTACAGATTCAAAAGCTGCAATAGAAAGCATTCATTCAGGAGGAAATAGTAGGAAAGACCTGGTAATAGAAAATTATCAGAGTTTATATAGGTTATATAGGTATGGAATAGAGGTTCAGTTCTGTTGGGTACCGGCACATGAAGGGGTGAAAGGAAATGCAACAGCAGATAAGCTAGCAAAAAAGGCTTTAGGAAAGCAGAATAAAGATCAGATTTCATTTGGGAAAGGGGAAGGTAAATCAATAATTAAAAAGAAAGAAACAGAAATATGGCAAAAAATATGGGATGAAGATGAGAAAGGAAGAAGATTATATAGGGTTCAAAAATCTGTAATATGTAAAAATTATGGAAAAAGAAGCAGAAGGGAAGAGATAATTTTTACTAGACTAAGAACTGGACACACATACTTGAATGAGTTTTTGTATATAATAGGGAAGAGAAATAATGATATATGTGAGGGTTGTGCAGAAAAAGAAAATGTGGATCATGTTTTGATGAATTGTATTAAATATGCAATGGAAAGAGAGAGGATGAGGAAAGTAATTATGGAAACAGGGAGAGATTGGAGTATTAAAGGAATTTTAGGGACAGATGGAGATAGGGAAGAAAATATGGAAATTAATAAAGCATTGTTTTTATTTTTACATAACACAAAATTAAAAAATAGAATATAGTAGGTGGAACCATAGAGCTACACACTCATGTACAGTAGGTGGCGGTATGCACCTATAAGTTGTTTGCAATCCGCCAATAAAAGGAAAAGAAGAAGAAGAAGAAGAAGAAGAAGAAGAAGTCCAAAACAAATAAACAAAAACCTAAATCATCACACTTTCCCCCCCTGTGTTTAAAATAAATATTGCAGTTGATTATGAAAGGCACAATCTGAATTATCAGATTCACATCCAGGGAATGAAAACACCCCCAACAATCATTAATTTATGTGTTTGTTTATCAATACAGACCTATAACCTCATTTGTGACTGTGGCTGACTTTCATCAAGCCTTCCTATGGTCCGACGTTTTCCCCTCAGCTCCAACACTTGAAAACCGCTCCGGGTCTCACGCTGGGTCTTTACGCATGATCCAGCTGCTGATTTTTTCCCCTCTTTTCTGCTCCATGTACTTCAAGATTGTTACATTTTCTAACCTTTGTCATCACCTTTCACAGTGACAGGTTTCTCGTCTCGGTCTCTGCCCTGACCAGACATTATATCTTCTCTATTGCGCAGGGCTCTGTAGTGCGTAATAACGCATGCCGAAGGTTGGAAGTTGTTCTCCGACCAGATGATTTTGCTTGTGGTCCGAGTGGAAGGAATCGGGATGATTACTTTCTGCTTTGCTTTCAACCCACTAGTGTTAAATGCCGGAGCCTATAGGAAATAGTGCTTTTATTCATGTATCGTAATCCCAGATTCTATGAGTATATGTGCAGCTTTTCAAGCTCTGCACCTCACTGGTTCCCAGTGACAGTAGAAAAAAATGCTATTTGGGAGCGGGTTGTCCGGTCCCAGCATAACGTATTCTACCATGTTGTGTGCAGATTTTTTTTTCTCATGTTTCCATTGGTGCGCTGCGTGCGAGAAATAAGCAGTGGAGACATATGCATAAACACTGTAAATGGCTCCTTTAATGAGAGGAGAAGGAATGACATGTGTTAGGCGACACCCCCAATGTTACAAGTCCCTCAAAATGCCCCTTAAAAGTGCACACCTTTATGCTATGATGACTTAATTATTCGCACCTGACCCAACAACCCACCAATGCACCGCGTGTCCTATCTCGATAAGATCAAACGCAATAGCACGAAACACAATTGTTACTCTCCTATTGATTTTATTTGGGATATTTTTCTACGGGCCGAAGGGCATGAAACATAATGGCACACGTTTTGAAGGCTGGATGCTGATAAGAGCCCCTGGCTCTGAGGGAAGGGATGGGAGACGAGAAGTAGGTAAGAGCGTCGAGGCACAGAAATACAGCACATATAGTTCAGAAACAATGAGGAATTAATAAAAACTTAAAACTTATAAACAGATTAAGTGGTGTTTTAGACTGCATCTGGTTAGCGGCTCTATTTTCTGATCCAACGTGCAGCAGTGACTGTTTCTGAATGAAGGCTTTATAGCTTATAACAGTGTGTCGATGTTGTACTATTATTCCTGTATTTTATTGCTTTTTTAACATCATGGCCAGGCGACTACAGATGAACCAACCAAGCCATCTCTGCCTGTCGGGAGGACAGAGTAGCTGCTGGCCCTGTTTCTAACATAATGCCAAAAATGAACTTCACTCTTATATTAAATTAACTTACCTGCTGTCCAGCAGAAAGCCTGCAACCTCCGTATCAGTTTTAAACCCCCGCTCCCCCATGAATGATCTCCACCTGGTAATAATAGCAGTGCTGCTATAGACTCACATTGTCTCCCAGTTATTACTTCTTTTACTTTTCTTGGTTACTTTCTCTTCCGTCTCGCTGGGTAAAGATTATGAATGGTCCTTTATTTTAGCAGAAAATGGAAAATAGAGAGATCTATGATCGTCTTTGCTTGTTTTCTACTCCTCTACCGACAGCATGTCTTCATATAGAAGACAGATAGTAAAAACGTATAAGGCTGACACGTTTGGCCCCTTTCGGCAGCTCAAAATTAGAAATAGCGAGACAACATGGCGCCTTCCACAGGGTGCACCAACATCGATGTATTTATAAAATACTAATTCTAGGTTATAAGAACGCTTAAATTTGTATGTGATGTTATTAGACCTTGACAGAATATGCATTTATAAAAGCAATACTTGATTTTTGCAAATTAAAGCCAAATTAGTTACACACTGCCCCTTTTATACAAACAATTCTTCTGTGCAGCAATTTCCTCTCTGTATAATGGAAAACAGAGCAAGCATTAAAAAAAGCTATAAAGTTGTTATTTGCAGTGGTAATGAAATGTTTTTTTGTTGCTCACTGACAGGGAGGCGAACACATACCAGGTTCAACATAAAGAAGAGTTTACAACCTATTGTAAACTCTTCTTTATAATTACTATAGTTTATAACTATTGAAGTTAATGCAGCCAATGAAGTAAATGTGTTTATTTTTGTAAATTGTTGCATTTATTCACAATGTGTATTTAATGTTATTGTCCAATAATACTGACAATGAGCTAATTTTTTGATTTGTTTATTTTATTGTATCTAGTTATTTTAGTAAGAATGAAAGAATGAATGCCTGTATTAAAAGAACGCCTTGTGCCTGGTAGTTTAACTGAGGGAGATACACCCAGTGTTTGAGCTCTGGGGACAAACAGTAAAACCAAGGTGAGAGTCTTTGATCATGCAGACTTTAGTTAGGAAAGGTAGGACATAAGGAACAAAAAGATCTGCAAAAAGAGAACAATGTCAACGATGTATCCAATGGTCTGCTTCCATAGTAACATACTGCCCCTGATACACATGTATACACACACAGATAAACACCTCCCAGACTGGAGGACAATCGATGGTGGTTTCCACTCAGGCTCAATCAATAGATGAGCAAGTTAGATTAGGAGAGTGTTGGACCTAAACCTAAAATGGGGAAAAGGAGTTTTCAAAGTGAGGGAGGAGATTATTTTGCCACTGGGAGCAACAAGTTACAGACTCCACCATCCTGAAGTTACAGACCAAATCATATCTGCACATAGTGAATTAGAAGGTAAATGGTACATTGTCTCAACATTTTTAAAAATCTGAAAAATGCTGTTTTATTTTGTAATGTTTACTCGGTACCTTGTATTGTGATACCCCTCATAAAAAAATAAACCCTTCAGAAGTCACATAATTGGTAAATAGAGTTTGCATTTGTGGTATATATGATCTACACATGAACACAGCTCTCTGTAAAGGCTTCAGATGTTTGTTACAAAAGTTTCTCCACTCTCCCTTCTTTCACCCAGTATGTTCCCTGCTACACCAGAGATAATAAAATTAGGGACTCATTGAATGCCAACACCAAGGAGGCCTTTAGCTCATCACCTCTCCCTCCCCTGGAATACTCAGATGACAACCTAGTTCATCTTCAGGCTGTGCATGGACCCGCTGTGCACAAAGAACCAGCTGTGAGATGCACAGTGAAGAGAGGGTCTGAGGAGACTGAAGAAGCTCTGAGGGACTGTTTTAGCTCCACTGTGTGGGAAAAGCTCTGTGGTCTATGTGGCAACATTACAGACAGTATGTTAACTTATGTTTCTCTAAAACCCAGTCCCGGAACAACCCTAAAATCCCGGAACAACCCTAAGTGATCCTCCAGGAGAAGAACAGAACATGAAATGAGGAGGAACCGAGAGCTCTGCTGAAAAAAAAAAAGATCAGGGATGGACAAACATCTGCAGAAAGATGCAGAACCAGCTGCAGCAGAACAATATCAGAGGGGTTTGGAAGAACTAGAAGACAATTTTAAGTCAACAATCTGTGGAGGGTGAATGATCTGAGCCGATTCTTCAACAGGTTTGATCACTCACCCTTCCTCCAGCCCAGTCTCCCCTTCTGCCCTTTATCTTTGCCAACTGCCTGTTTTTCCCCCCGAACTTCACAGCTCTCAGCCATCCCCCACCCTCCTTTGTTTCAGAGACAGACTCCATCATACAACCCCCTCCCCCCACCTTCATCCTATCCCGTTCAACGCCTAAGGTGATGAACGAACTGCAAAAGATCAAAGTACGAAGGCCGCAGGTCTAGATGGCATCAGCTCCAAACTCCTCAGGTGCTGTGCAGATTAACAGCATTGCATCATGGGATACATGTTCAACATGAGCCAGGAGCTGGGCAAAGGACCACAGTCGTGGAAGACCTCCAGTGCAGAAGATCACACATCTGAAGGAACTCAGCAGCTACAAGCCAGTAGCACTGACCTTGCATTTGATGAAGACCCTTAAGAGGTTGGTATTGGGCCAGCTGACATCTTTGCCAGGCCCGGGAGAACAGTCTCTTCTCGGGGCCCCCACCACCACACACACAAACACAATGTCTGTGTCCACGATTTCTTTGATGCTCTGGAAAGCCTTCTTTATGTATGTTATGTTGGATATATTGGATATGTCCTGTGCAAGATCATGCACTAGTTTACCAATTCTCAGCTTCATAAGACAACAGCCAGCATGTTAGGTAAAATAAGGCAGTTTTGAGCTGCTTCTTATCATCCAGTCCTTATCATTTAATCCTGTCCATTGTGAGAAGTATGATAAATCAGATTCTCTGGGAATTCCTGCCCTCTGACTCTGCTGGCAGGTCCTTTGCCCTCTCTGAGAAAGGTATCTGTTTTGTCACGACACATACTACGTACTTGGTTCACTGGATCTGAAGCAATCATTTTAATTGGTCATAACACAGGATTGTTGAAATTAAGGGAGTGATCGTGTCTGATCCGTTCTGCTCTCCAACCGGGCAGCGAGCCCCTCGATTTCTGTGGTGGACAAGGATTAACTTTGGGTCCACCATTAGGGGTAAAGCTCTCTGCTAATTCATGTATTTATTTAATGATTTAATTTTGTTAAAGGATTGAGGCTAATTTAGTGTTCCTTTAAAAGAAATGCATAATAGAAATCATTTTACTGTGATTTCCTTAACCTTTCCTGTTTACCTTGTCTTTACTCTGAACCTTTTCTGTTCTATGTCAGTTTGACAATTAATAAAAGGCTTGCTTTTTGTCATATTTATTTCTAATTCAGAACAAAATATTTAAATTCAGCAAATCCGACCATAAATAATTAGACAAGAGTGGACTAAAACTGCAAATGTTTACATGGATAATTTATAGGTTCATTATCTGGTTTTCTCTCTCTCTCTCTCTCTCGCTCTCTTTTTTGACCCACCTGAAGAAGCCTGGAAGCACTGTGAGGATCATGTTCTTTGATTTCTTCATAATCACTTTAAAATAATTACTTTTAACTTTGATGTCCAATGCATTTAGTAATAAAGTTTTAAGTCAATTATTTAATTTCAAAGATGTGAAAGCAATTATCAACAGGCACAAAACAGAAAAAATACATACTAGTGGAGCAAAAATATTTTGAGGATCCCCAGAAAATGTATGACAAAATAATTTAACTGTTTTACAGTGATATTCCTCACCCAAAGAAGATGAGTAAATTTCAATCCTGCTCTCTACAATCAAGTAATTAAAATAAAGTGAAAAAGAAAATATGTTTATGATGCAAAGAAGGGAAATCTGACCTTTTTCTTATCTATAAGCAGTGCCTCCATAGCTATCACTTAATATTACTTAATTATCTACCAGGCAACATATTATGGGGGACCATCAAGTGTTAACATGGAGAGTGCTTTAGTGCAATACAGATGTCCATTTAATATTTTCCAAACTAAATAAAATATGTATTTTTGTGTAATATTGACTTATCTAAGCATAAAATCACTACAGAAGGGGAACTGGTGAATATGTTCAATGAATCAGGATTCAAGATGTGTTTGAAATGGGGAAGGCTCTGTTCGCCAGAGCAAACCTGGAGGAGTTATTCAATTTTTCAGCATCTAGTCTTAATGATGATTTCTGTAATAATATGTTGTTATATTATCAGTGACGCCAAAAAGGGCAATTTACTCTTCTCTGGTAACAGCTTTAATACTAGAAACTAATTTTAAATGTTTAAAGAAACATCAGTCTCAGCAATTATTTGTATTTAATTTTTTACATTGCTGTCTATGTATTGTTCATGGATGATGACAGGTGGTGAGATGAATAGTATTTATGGAAATTTTTCATTAATTTTGGACTGATCTGGGTGCTATTTGAACTTTTGCAAAGACATGCCAAATTAATTAAACACAGCTTTAAATTAAGCAAAGGGTTGAAACATATATTGATCTCTTACTCTTTGTAATAATCATCATTATTATTGTCCCAGGTGGTTGATCTGTTGTAAGCATATAATTAGAAATATTCATGATCAGTATAGACAAATGTACGGAAAACAACTTTATAAAACAAAATGTGTTCTTTGCAATTGAATATGTTATCAACTGTGAGAAAAATTTTGTAGATTGTTGTATTCATCAAACTGTCTCATCTTTATTATTTTGATTAATTTTATACAATGTTAACAACTCTGATGTAAGATTTTTACAATATAATAAACTCTAACCCAAGTATCAACAGATCAATAAAATAATTTGCGGAAAATGTACAAAGCAGCATATTATTTTAAAAGGCGTTGCCTTCCCTATTAACTGTCAAAATTTTGTTACACGTGCATGGCAGTTAACCATAATCTGACCTCAAGCCTGATGTAACCTTAGCGGAGGAAGTGTTGCATGTCCCAGAAGAACATGAAGGACAGTACATCATTGCTTCAATGGCTTTCAGTTATGAGAGTCTCAAAATCTCTTAAGCGACAGATCTTGGATCAATGGTGCTGCTTTGCCTTTCTCGCAACATGTTAATGTCTTTTTTAGAGCCAGGTCTTGACATCTTATAAGAAGGTTCAAACAGGGCATTGATGTTGGACATTAGGAGGTTTACACAGAGTGGATGGATAAATGCATTCAATCTTTCAGCTCTCTCTCCCTACTTATGTTAATAGCCCAGCCAAATCAATAACTAGTGATTCCAGACAGATGCCTGTAATAAGACTTGAACGGTTCCTACTTTACAATTTAAAAATTAAAATATCAATACTGTTTTGATTTCCCAGAAACTCGTTTGAACTGCAGAAATGTCATAGCAGCTTGAATCTGAATCTGTTGCCTATTTGCCTTCCGTTTTGCATTTTCATTTTTGTTGAATGTTTTTTTATTTTATTTTACTATAGTTTTGTAGTGACTTGCAGTGTTTTGGTACTCTCACCGTCTCAATGTGAAGGCTGGGGATTTTGCCACTTCATATTTTTGCATTTGTTGTAGTTTTAAAAAATATGTTTTCTTTGAAGGTTTTTGTTTAGTGATGTTATTTAGAAACTGAATTAGTATTTTATATTAGTATTTTATAGTCTATTCATCATCTACTGTAAGGGAATGTGGTTATCCAACTGCAGAAAATGTCTACAGCAAGAAAACATTTGCCTCCTTGCTTTCTTGTAACTGCGTTCAGAAATTTAAAAGAAAAGAAATTTACCAACAGATGAGAGGAAAAGTCATTGGCATCTAACAGTCTGAAAACAGTTACAGCACCTATTCTAGGGCTTTGGGGACTGAAGTGAATCACAGTAAGACTTTTTTTATTTTCTTCAGGACGTGGAAAACTTATTGTAATTGATGGAACCATGAATTCTGTTCTCTGCCAAAAAATCCTAAAGGAGAGCATCAGTTTACAAAGGTTCAATGTAGAAGTAGAGTGATCTGAAACTGAGCACCAGGTCCAGCTGTTAATGTGTAGAAAAGGGAAAATAACACATTTTTGAATGGCCATGTAAAAGTTTAGACATCATTGTTATTAATGTTAAGAAAAACTAAAAAAATAACAAAAACTAAAACTAAAAAAAACAAACTTTTTGTTAATTGAAATGAAAGTAAAAACAAGACCTCGGAAAAAAATAAATGTGCCTGAAGCTGTAGAGTCTACAAAGTAAAATTAACTGAATATAAAGAGAAAATGTGATTAGTTTTCATGTGGGTGTCTTTATCATTATGCATTTGTATAAAGTCTAGTTTCTGGTTGTTGCTTTGTTTTCTATTGTTTTGTTTTTTCACCACAATACACAGAAGACAGGTACATCAGTGAAGTTGCTTGTGTTGCAACAGTCTGTCCCAGTCTGGGATCATGTCAGCAAAACTCGGGAGGAAACAGCAGAGTCCACTTTGGGACTACTTTGACTATTACTGTATCATAGATGAAACTAAGTGTCTTGTCGTGAAACATGAAAAATATGTGTGAAGTTACAAAAGGGGAAGAAATCTCACAAATCTGCTTCACCTGAAAAGCTCACACAAGACGGCTAACCTGGCTTACCTTGAGAAGGTGAAGGAGCATGAGCAATCCTTATCTGCGGGAACCCGAAGGTAAACTCAAGGAAAGCAGCGAGATGCATACTAAAACAACCTAACATAAAAACGACGCAGTGCTTCTAAGGGCCGCGACGACCAGATGGCTGCTGGTGAGTTGATTCGCTTAAGCATCACATGCGACAGCAAGCTTAATTTAATTATTTATTATCGATCAACCTTTTCTGAGATTTTGTTACACACAACTATTATATTATATATTTTTGTTTCAGCCTTGCCTTAGGTATGTAAGCTGTACTACAAAGAAGACTAAAATTATACCTGAAACTAATAAAAACTAAGCTGAAACTAAGCATTAAAAAAAAAAATAACTAAACCAGCAAACAAATGCTGAAAACTAATGTCTTTGTTGATTTTCCATTTGTAATTCTTCAAGTTTTTCATTTGTTCACAGTTTAGTGTGGCTTCAGTAGTAAATAGCTGCATGTGAAAGGATGTCTTGCAACATTATTTTTGTCTACAATTATGAAAAACCAATAAGGTTTTTTTCATTTTTCATCCTGACGGCCGCTAGTGGGCACCTCTCACTGTCCAGGGGACGGGACAGAGTGGAGCTGTCTCCCCAACTTTTTAAGAAACAGCTGAAACAGAAAACAAAATAATGTTCAAACTACAGCACTAACAAGGTCCATAAAACATTTAAGTTTGTGAGTTGATCACACATAAAAAACTTTAAGGCATAAAAAGTTTTTTTTGACTTTGCCTTTTCCCATTTGTCAACCCATCACTTGTTGGTGCATGATGTGTGAGGGTTGTGCACCGACGATGCTTATCAATGATTGACCACTTTGTGGTGAATACAATTTCTCCTATTTTGGGTAGTTTGAGTTTCTGCCCCCTGAAATTGTCCAGCAATTGTTAAGCAGGTATAGTAGTGCCCTACCATACCTGACAGAAAATGAAAGTGGAGGTACAGGGAACAATGCATGGCTCTGGAGCTGGTGTCCAGATTCAGCGAACAGAAAACCCAACACAAGACCGCGCTACCCACCATCTTCCTTACCGATGTAATATTGCTTGGGAATATGTGGACGAGCAAAGAATGATCATCAATGTACATAAATTAGTGCGGAACTGCTCAACTATGGTGATGACAGAAACATGGCTGCAACCTGGGATCCTAGACGAAGCCATCATGCTGGTGAGGTACAGAGCTCACCGGAGTGACAGGAACGTTAACTCTTGTAAAAGCAGAGGTGGAGGTCTTGTTATCTACTCACATGATAAGATGGTGAACAAACACTACAGTGACTGAAAGACAATGTTCACCTAATCTGGTGTTTGTCATTCTGAGATGTCGGCCCTTTTATCTGCCGCGTGAGTTCACTGTTGTTATAGTTATGACTGTGTATGTCACAAGCGCTAATGCTAGTACAGCTTAGAACACATAAGGATTAGCAAACTTCAGTGTCCGTATACGGATGGGATTCCTTTTGCTGCTGGAGATTTGAATGATTCAAGCTTAACAACTGTCCTTGCTAAATTTTACCAGCATGCTACGTGTCCAACAAGAGGCTCTCTCTCTAGAGCCTCTGTTTTGGGTTATATCTACTTTCACCTTGATAATGTCCTTGTAGGAAAGCACGTTAGATGTGATCCCAACAGCAGTCTATGGATAGCCAGAGCTGTTAAGCAGATGCTAAGTGCTCAGCATATAGCATTTAGCTCAGGTGTCAAGGAACTGTGTAAAATTGCCAGATCTATTTTGAAAAGGAACATCAAAGACACAAAAGCAGCCAGAGGAAAATTCAGGAACACTTGAGAGAAGAGGACCCCCGGTGCGTGGGGCAAGGCATTCTGCACATAATAAACTTTAAGAGCTCCAGAGGCCTAGCCAACAGTCTCAACAACAATTTAGCTAAGGAGCTCAATCTCTTCTTTGCACAGTTTGAGGTGACCGGGCTAGGGACTGAGCCCCCACCACCACAACTCACAACTGACAGGCCACTTACTGTAAGTGCTCAAGATGTCAGGAGGGTATTTCATGGTGCGAACCCCAGCGAGGGAAATCGGTATTCTAAGGAGAGTAATGAAGGACTTCGCTGGCTGAGGCGTTCACTTCCATTTTCAACCTCTCCCCGTTGACCTGTGCTGTCCCTAAATGCTTCAAAACTGCCATTACTGTACCTGTCCCTAAGAAGTCATTTGTTTGTAGCCTTAATGATTATTGACTCATAGCTCGGACTTCCACCATTGTGAAATACTTTGAAAGGCTGGTGTTACAACATATAAAACCCCTATATCCTCCTGGTTTAGACTAGCACCAGTTTGCATATTGAACCAACTGGTCAACCTGTGATCCATTCGACGCAGCCCTTCACACCCTGCTAACACATCTGGAACAACCTGGTTCTAACGCAAGGATGTTGTTTGTGGTCCTCACCTCTGCTTTCATCACTTTTCTTCCTGGCAGAATGGTGTCCAAGCCTCACAGTCTGGGTGTCGTCCATCACACTTGTAGATGGATCAAAGACTTTCAAACTGATCGGTCACAGTCAGTCAGGTTGGGGGTCTCATCACTCCTCATACCTGACTCTCAACTCTGGGGCTGACCAGGGTTGCGTAATGAGTCCTATGTTGTAAACTTTGTGCACTTGTCTATGACAGTAATCGCTATGTAATGTTTGCAGATAACATCACTGTGAGCGGTTTGATAGACAACAAAAATGGGTTTGCTTACATGCTTACAGAGGTGAAGTTCAAAACTATCCACAATTGACACTCAACTCCACAAAAACAAATTTAAGGGACTTGTGGTCATCTTCAGGAGGAAAAGAGAGGAACTTGTCCCACTACACATTGAAGGGGCCGTGATTGAGGGGGGCAGCACTTTTAAATTACTTTGGCCACACTTCTCTCAGGAACCCACTTGGTCTGTCAACATCAGTTCTTGAGGGGAAAAAAAGCACCGCAGCAAATGTACTTTCTGAGGTCAACAAGGAAAGTTATTATGTCCCAGAAGCTGCTGCTGCCTTTTTATAAATATTCTATTTAAAGCATCATTACTCATGATATCTTTGTGTGGTTTAATAGCTGCAGCTCAACCAACAGGAAGGCTCTTGAGAGTGTACAGAAGTGAGTTTAGGACATTATAAAGACTCCATTTCCCACACTGTCCAGCCTTTATAACATCTAACGCCTGTACTGAGCAAAAAGAATAATGTAGGACTGCTTTCACCCAGGACATGATATGCGTGAGTTACTGCCATCAGTAAACCATTTTAGATTTTTTTTTTATATTTCTTTTTTTTCTATCTTTCATGAATTTATAAACTAACAACAATATACCTGCAATGAGACATTCTTAAGATGGCACACTGCACCTTACATTTAAAGTTCTTGCATTGTATTCTTATTGTGCTGGATGTTTTTTTAAATGAGCTACAGGGTATGCATTGATTTCTGTTATACACATGTACAATGAAACAAAGGTTTTGAATTTTTGTAATTGGATTACAAAAATATCATTATTACATAATGACAATAGAGATTCTTGATTATTCAGTTCAGGAGGTAACTACTTTTTACATAAGCACTGGTTACTTCACAGTTTTTGTAAGTTTATAAGCAAAAAAATTACTTGAAATTTGCTTTTTGAATTTACTCATGCAGTATTTGAGTATTTGAGATCATAATACTCCTTCACCCCACTGTACCAGCAAGAAATCGCTCATGGTTGTCTTGGTTTGATCAGAAATCATGATATATTTTACATTTTAGAAGATTCCACTCGCTCCAACTGGAACCAGACCGATAACAATACAAATGGAGTCAAAAGTAAATCTTGAAAACTAATACACAATGAAATGTGTGAGATTTGAGGATTTTGTGTGATTATTTATTTCAATAATTCATCTCACACCCTGCAGGATTTAACCTACTAGCAACAGTTAAGCTCATAAACACAAAATAGATTTTTTATGGATACGAAATGGACGCAAGTTGGAACAAAATGGTGATGGAAAGGTACAAAGTGATTGAGGAAGTAAAGGAGGAGCGAACTAAGGCGGTGCTCTAACATGTACTTACGATTGTCTTCATGGTCTCCACCTCTTCGTCACTAGCTTGCAATAGTTCATTTGAATGATATTGTTCATGTTTCGGCTTTTGTCAGGTTGTCTGTTGACATTTCCTGTTCACCTCACCAATCCAGCTGATTTAGCTATCTGTTTAACTGCAGTCTTAAGAGAAATCATTGATTTTGTCATCTCCTTCCTTTGTATATCCAGCATTTGGGTAATCCACCGACTGTTGAGGCAACAAAAAAATAACAAATGGAACCATTTATGAAGAGTAAGATGAATCTTTCAAACCATATAAATAATGACAGCTCAGTTTTACTAATACATTCTGTTTGATGACTTGCTTAAATTATATACAAACTTTCCAATAATGCTTTAACATATGTCATGTAGTGTCACAAATCTGTGAAAGTTTGTTTTAAAGTAGTGCAATCCTTCATTTAGTAAGACCAAAATATTTGTGAAATATATTAGGAACAAACTGCTTTGTGGCAGTGATGCCTAACAACACTAGTGAAGCCAATTGTATTCCTAAAGCACATTTAAAATACTTAGAGTTGATAAAAGTGGCACACAAAGTAAGACAATGCAACAATAATAACAAAGGTTTTGATTTTTTTTTTTTTATCTCTCCCATTCAGACTGCTCATGAACATACTCCACCAGTTCTGACACTGATGATAGCATAATAAAAATGTAAAAATCTCTGGCAAATCTCGAAAACAACTCCAACAATGGCATGCAATTAAAACAGGCCGATCATGACGGAGAAGACTCTCCCTGAAAATCTCCCTAAAAGGAATAAATGTGTGCTGCGTGGAGCTACGACTGCCAGTCAGCAGTCCTGATAATTATTTTATGGCTGCTTGATCTTTACAATATTTGCTTAGCAGAGCATTTTTTGTAGAGTCGAGGGAAACTCTCAGAAAAGGCTAAGGGTTTAGATCGAGGAGAGGTGTGATTAGCATTCTTATAGATTCCTATTTACTGCCAGTTTAAATCCATGAAGGTTTTATGTTGGAAATTAACAGTTTAAAAATACAGATTCCAGGGAAAGACATAACATTTTAGAGGAATAATAACTAATGTGACACGACTTCAGATATTAGTTTTGTGTTATTCTCAGCTGCGAGATCCAATCAAAAGATTATTCTTATCAATTAGAGTTTGTAATTACTTCATCACACTTTATCAAATAGCAATATTTAACCCAAGAGATGCATTTTATTAATAGATTTTGGTTAGTGACGGAATCAATAAATAGATATAAAATATGCATTATGATGATGTACAGAAATTTGTACCTTGATTTACTGCAAACTACAATTATGTGTCTTTCATCCAACCATAGAGATCCTGATGCAGTAAAATTCATAATGTCCTGGGACAAGGAAACCAACAGCTTTAAACATATTCCTCTAGTTCTTGATACTATTTTTGGAGAAAAAAAAAAGTTAAATACTTGTATATTTCACAAGACATGGTTTCTGTTTAGTTATCCTCTCATCACATTACACTGTCATTAAATGCTTCTGTCCTCTGTACGTTCCCTCCCACTGGTACAACACACACGACAGGTGGGGAGCACAAGTTCACAGATCTTTGTGCGCTGCATTCACTTGCAGTTGGACATCTGATATTTGATTTAAACACGAGCTCAGATTGCATATATGTTTTTCACTCCACAGTGTAAATGCATTATTTTTAAGATATTATTTTTTACTGTAATCAAATAACTAAAATTGACTCATTTAAGCCCCAACCCAAAGTACTAATTTTACTGTTGAGCACGCGAAGGCTTCCCTGTGTTAAACTGTTGCTGTAATTTTGCAAACTATACATCTAGCAGAAAGCAAACCATTCAATGAATAAATGTCACCAAATGATTTAAATGTATTTTTTATACTTTATTTTTTCCCCATTTTTTCAGTTTACAAATTTAAACACGAAATAATGTCGAAATATTCAACCAAACACCACCCTGACCTTTGACCCCCCCCCCCCACACACACACACACACACACACACACACACACACAGACTAAATAAATAAATTACACAAAGACTAGAAAAGTAGGAGGATTACTATTCTAGTCTAGTTTTGCCCATTATAGGACTAAAGGTTCCTAATGACCTCTTCGATATTTTAATGCACTCCACACCCCTTATACACAGTACCTGCATACACCTACATAATTTACTAATGTATACAGACCTCAATATACCACTATTAATAGTCTAAAGACAGAAAATATAGCAAACCTTAACCATCAAAACTGTCCATTGTGGGCCACAGGTTAAACTAAATCCAACATTCAGTTTCTCAAAATATTTCCCTGTAGTTCTCAGGTCAAATAACTTAAAAGGAAATTAACTTTTCAGATGCATTGCTATTCCTCTCTTATATTAACTATTTATTTCGAAATCCTTCATAAACCATCTTTTATTAAATTCCTCTTCTTTATTCCTTATTTTGTGAGTTAATTGTTTGTTATTTTTTACATCATGTATTGTCTTTAACCATTCCTGAACATCTGGCAGGTTGCATTTTTTCCATTGTTTAGTTATCATCTTTAATGCAGTGATTCTTAAATTTCTAAAAAATATTTTTTTTGTCTTGGCATACACTAGCTGAAATTTTTCCAGGTAATATGTTTTCTAGTTTTAATTCTAATTTATTTTCAAAAATGTCTTCGGAGATTCTAATGACAGTATGGTTGTATCATTTTACAAGTATAGAAAATGTGTAAATAATTCTCCTTCTCTTCTCCACAGTATCTCCAACATAAAGTATGTCGCCTATGATACTGTGTCATCTGGGGTTAAAAAATATCTTGTCAACAATTTCATGGAAAATTCTCTCCAAAATAAAGACCCTGTAGTTTTATAAATTTCATTACATATTTCTTCAACTCATTTTCTATCATTTGTATCTTTAACTCTTCCTCCCATTTTAACGTAACATTAACAGATATTTTATGTCTGTGACTTAATAAAATCTTGTATAGTTGACTCAAGAGATTTTTGTATTTTGTATTGGATTATTTTGCCATAAACCTGATCAGGGGATATACAGACATCCTTTTTTTCTCTCTATTTTACTTTTACATAGCTTCTTACCTGTAAGTATTTATAGAAATGGTTTGTTTGGCGTGTTGTATATTTTTGATATGTCTTCAAAATATTCTAGTTCATCATTGTTAAACATTTGGTGATATTGAACAATTTTCTGCCCAACTGTCCTGTATATATATATATATCTATCAAATTTACTTTAAAGTCTAGGAAATTCCTCTCAAGAAGAATAATTCTTCCTTCTTTATTTTTGCGTCCCTCTATTATTGTTTGCCATATTCTAATAGTGTTCCATATACAGTAGTTTTCATCTATTTCTTCCTTAATTTCTTGTATTTGTGTTTTAAATATTGTTAATTTAATAAGTTTAACCATATTTGTCTCTATTTCTGTCCATATTGGACGATTGACATTGTTTATCCAAGATATTATGGACTTTACTCGTGCAGCTTTAAAATATGTATCCAGGTCTGGCAATGCCAGTTCTCCTCCTGATTTTGGTAGTTTCAGATTTTTAAGTTTAACTCAAGGTTTTTTATCATACCATAAAAATGTAAAATATAAAGGCTTTAGTTGATTTATGTTATAACTTCACTTGGCAGCAGAGTCGTCATAGGAAGCAGCCTATTTTCGGACCATAAGGCGCATCGGATTATAAGACGCATTAAATATTCTTCCCAAGTGTGTAATATCACTCCACCCACCGCGTACACAGCTCTCTCCTGAGAGGGAGAGCTATCCGTCTCTGCTGGGAGGACAGAGTAGTTGGACTACACTGCCTTGTTTCTAAATAAACATAACTTTTATGAATTATTATTTATGAATTATTACTGCCTTACATGAATGCACTTTTAGTTTAGACATTACAGTCAGGCAGTCTTGTAGACAGCTCAGGGGTCCGATCAGGTAGTGACACAGTGTACCGTATTGCTCAGAATATCCATTGAGCAGAGCGGCTTTATTGCTTACCAAAGTCGTACTTACACATTTTAACAGATTTTTGAGCACATTGTACCACATAAAATTAGTCAGTAAGCACAACTTTAATCATATATAAGGCGCACCGGATTATACGCCGCCCTATACATTTTTGAGAAAGTTTAAGGATTTTAAGTATGCCCTATGGTCTGAAAAATACGGTAATGCTTAAATTTCTTTTTCTCATAACAGACAAAATGAATTAAAATTTTCTTGCTGAGAGTGAAAGCCAATGCTTTCCTCAGCAGTTTGCTTATGGTCTAAATCTGTTTGAAGGTATTCAAAGGACTCAATCTGCTTCACATGTTGACCCTGGACACACAATGGTTTGAACAGACTTTTCTCTCTCTCTCTCTCTCTCTGCAAAAGTCTGGACCAGATTAAAGTCAGTCTGTTCATATTTTTGTTGGACACTGGTGTCAATCAGATGAAGTAGGTGGACTTGAAGGCCTCGGAGGTACTACAGGATAGTGTCTACATGCACAAAAGAAATAAAAAAAACTTGATAAGATCCCAGGATTAGGATGTGTTGAGTCCAGTTCACTTGTGTCTTATAATCAGGCTGATATCCAATAATGTGACATTTCTACATTTTAATGTTGAACAACCAGGGTCAAAATAGGGATGTCCTCATCTGATCCCTGCTATCAGATTAGGTTCCCAATCAATGCATTTTTTAAAACAATGGGTATCAGGAGCCCTCGACAAAACTCGACTACCAATACCTGTTGTATGTACGTATGTACTGTCTGTCATTTTGTAGGTTGCACGCCCAACAAAGTGTGCCGTCGGGTGTTTTTGTTCACTGCAGCCTGAAAAACCGTGTAATAGTTTGTGAAAATTATTTTGTTGATTGGATCTTGGCGTTAAATATGCAGGACAGCCTCGTGTTTGTGTGTGCAGTCTTTGATTTTCAGTTTTCCGTGAATTTCCTTGAGACACCACACTGTGTCCCCAAATATTGGCACCAGCTGCAAAATGACAGAATATAATCATGGTATTTGACTGATAGATAATTAAATGTCTTTTAGAAGATTTATTGTGGGACACCAAGGAAGAATAAGTCATTATTTTAGTATTTTCCTGCTGAGTTACGATGATTTCCATAATATTAACGTTATGTTTTTTCTCTGCAGCCAAGATTACCAAACGTGCATCTATAATGAAATGCCTCTCCATTTACGCCTTACAAGATAAGCTGTCATTTTTAATCTGCTCATCAAAGAAGTCCACTAACTACACGAGCATTATCATGCCTCTCACAGTCACAATTCATTTCTAGTGGTCCCCGCTCCATCTAAGAAGACAAAATAAAGAGTTATAGCCTGATACCATAAATTCATTCTAGATACATGCCGTCAGTGGACAAGATATCTTGAGCGCGGCACCCTGGACCACGTACAGCATTAAGAATGACAAGGGTCTGACCTTGTCAACGTAAATACTGTCACTGTGAATAAGATTCTCTGAGATCTGACAATTATGACTTTGAGGGAAGGGTACCAGAAGTAGAGACAACATCCATAAACAACAAGACCTTTTCTACGACTGCTTTAGAAGTGGGCTCTGTTTCGAAATAATTTGAAATTCAAAAAAAAAATGACACTTTGAACTTGTTGGAGCTAATTCAAGCGTTTCAAAACTACAGCTGGATATTTTTTAACAGCGGAGTGTAAACGTCGACTACTTTCAGATGTAGATGAGAGGGAGAAGAAAAGCTCTCTTTGAACCAAAATTACCCAATTTTCACCCGCATTTGTCACACTTTTGGATTGAGCGGGGCAACAATGGTGGTGCGTGGCAGATTCGGCGCCTGGCCGTGATTGGAGCAGCGCTTTTTAACACAGGTCTACGAAGTCAGAGGACAGGCTGAGTGGGCAGATGGAACCTGGTTGATGTATTATGCATGGGTAAAAAAAAACAAGAAAAAAACTGTGCTTGGTGGGCCATCTGAGGCCGCAGGAGGAGAGGGAGAGACAGACTGACCCAGCCAGACCCATCCCACATTTACTCCCTCTGCATCGCCTCACCCCACGGCCCTGTGAGACTGCTGCCTCCTCTTTGTGCTCCTCTATGACCCTGGGCACAAATCCAGAACTTTTGGCAAACATATGAGGAGGTCAGCGATTGCTGTTGAAATGTTAATTTTGGTCTCATCTGCATTTATGTCAACATAACTAAACAAGGATTTGTTTGCCAAATGCTTTCAGAACAATATTGACTTACAGCGCCTCGCAAAAGTATTCATACCTCTTCAACTTTGTCGTGTTGTCACGTCACAACCACAAACCTAAATGTATTTTATTGGGTTTTTATGTGGCATACAAACAGTAGGTGGCACTTGTCTGTGAAATGGAAGTCTTAAAGGGAGAATGTCTGGTCTGGACATGGCATGAACGGATCTAAACTATTCCACAGTTGCTTGTGTGTTTAAGGTCGTTGTCCCGTTGGAAGTTGAACACATTACCCCCCACTCGCAAGTCTTTGATTCAGTATTTCCCTGTGTTTAGCTCCATTTATCCTCCCCACTGACGTTTCCCCCTTCCCTGCTCAGGATAAGCATCCCACACAGAATGCGGCTGCCGCAACCGTCTTTCACGGTGTGGACGGTGTTTGCAAGGTTTTGTGCATTGTTAGCTTTCTCCCATCCAAAATGTTTCACCTGTAGGCCACAAGCTGTAGAGTCTGATTTGGTTAAAACACCTGCTGTTTACTGAGCCTCCTACATGTGTGCAAATTTTAACCAGACTTTTTCAACACCAGCTTTCTGCATGCCACTCTTCCATGTTATTTTTTTATTTTTATTTTACAAAAACAGTGGTCCTCTTGATAGATCCTATCACCTGAGCTGTGGACATCTGTAGCTCTTCCATAGTTAGCATGCGTC